>NC_071389.1:71384918-71687948 GCF_022682495.2 Desmodus rotundus | reverse complement strand
TTATCCCACTCCCCCCTCCCCTCTGGTTACTGTCAGTTTGTTCTTTAATTCAATGTCTCTGGTTATATTTTGCTTGCTTGTTTGTTTTGTTGATTAGCTTCCACTTATAGGTGAGATCATATGGTATTTGTCTTTCACTGTCTGGCTTATTTCACTTAGCATAATGCTCTCCAGTTCCATCCATGCTGTCACGAAGGGTAGGAGCTCTTTCTTTCTTTTGGCTACATATTATTCCATTGTGTAAATGTACCAGTTTTTTGATCCACTCACTTACTGGTGGGCATTTAGGTTGCTTCCAGCACTTGGCTGTTGTAAATTGTGCTGCTGTGAACATTGCGGTACACAGGTTCTTTTGAATTGGTGTTTCAGGACTCTTAGGGTATAATCTCAGCAGTGAAATTGTGATCTGAAGAGGTGCCAAGTTCTGTTCCTCTCTACAGCTATTGCAACTCAATTATTAAGGGCAAGGAATACTCCTAATACAAAGGGACATTTTGGAAGAGAAAGAGAGAGGAGGAAAATAAGGTAAAAGAAAGACATGAGATATTTGCTGTAACGGTATAGAAATTTAGGTCTTCACCAAGTAGAGTATTCTAAGAGCAGCTTCACAAAGTATGTCTTCTACTGACTTTTCCTCTTCATGTTTTCTGTTCCCTCCCTGTTCCTCTTCCTTTCTTCCCCTTTGTTCCCCTTTCTATTCACCTTTTTTACTTCATCTCTATCAGGATGTTGGAGGGAATATTTCCTATTGTTTATTGTCTAGGAAATCCTGCTAAAGCCCTAAAGCTGCTGCAAAACAGCCTGGCAATGCCATTGCTTTGTAAGGAGAGCAGCAAGAGACAGGCCCTCTTCCCAGGCTGTCTGGAGGCAACTGAATAAGCTGAGCTGCCCCGATGCAGTCACCTCTCTCCAGTCTCCATCAACAGAAAATTAAGTGTAGGAAGATGGGGCTGCAATTCAGTGGCTAAGTAGGAATGTTTCTAAGGCCAACTCTCTAAGACAATTATTAAAAGAGATAATTAGTCATTTAATCTAAAGGAAGGAGAGAATGGCATTTCCTTCCTCAGGTTAATATCTGCTTATGAAACCAGGTTTCTCACCCATTTGATGTCTATGCGAGGAAGGGGAGAAGAGAGTTGTTAGAGGCCCCAGGAAGAGGTCAGAGGCGATCCGGTGTGATTGGCATTCAGTTGTTCAGAGTGGTTATGAGGCCTGAGTTTTCTGTGTGGCAGTTGGTAGGTAGTTGACGTTGAGCCAGTTTTACTCAGCAAGGTGCTTGCAGGAGAAGGGAATAGCAGAGGGGCTGTGGAGAATACCGCACACGTCAGAGCTGTGGGGTGGAGAGAAGAATCCAGCCAGAGCATTTCCCCCGATAAGCTATAGAGTAGGGTATCCCCGCAAGAGATACACTTGCCACTCAGAAGGAATTCAAGCTTTGTCTCTGTCAGCAGTGAGAAGGCTACAAAAGCATCGCATAAGTCAGTGGCATCAAAACTTTCTCATCTCTCCTCATCCTCTGTCCCATCCAGCATATCAGAGGAATGGAGATCCAGAAGAAGGAGGGAGAAGAAGCTTGTGGAGATAGAGGGTATCTACTTTCCCCATGAGGCTTGGGAGCCATAATGGGGGAGAGGAAAGCATTAAAGAGGTTGAATATGGGATGGAGTTGAAACCTGTCTGGACTGGACTTATTAAACCCAGAGTGATGAAAATAGATGGACTATGTCCAAGATGGTACTAAGAAGATGGGAGCTCCGTCCAGCATGGTTGCAGACAGCCACTGGAGGAGGGCCTTGCATGTTTGTATCTGCCATGGTCTGAATGTTGGAGTTACCCCAGAATTCAGTAATATGTTGATATCTTCTTAATCCCCAAAGGTGATAGCCCTAGTAGGTGAGGCCTTTGACAGGTGATTAAGTTATGAGGTTTGGCTCTCGTGAATGGGATTAGTGCTCTTATTAAAGAGTCTCACAAAGCTCTCTAGCCCCTTCTGCCCTGTGAGGATACAATGAAAAGTCTGTGACGCAGAAGAGGGCCCGCACCTGACCGTGCTGGCACTCTGTCCTTGTACTCCAACCTCCAGAACTGTGAGAACGAAATTTCTGTTGTTCATAAGCCGCCCAGTCTGAGGTAGTAGCCTGAACATACTAAGACAGTACCCTACTAATTGTAGACTGGTTAGTAAACCTCATGCTATTGGGTGCATTACAATTTCATAGTACTTGTCTGTCATAGTACTGTGAAAGAATGCTGAAAATTCTATCTTCTTGTTGGCATGACCAGCGTGATTAATAATGATCAAATTCTTTGATTCTAATAACTTGACCCAAATGATTTACTATGATTCTAAATTAAGCTGTTAATTTTCTTATTTAACAGTAGTGCTAGCTTCTGCTATTTGTGACAAATTTTAATAGGAAATTCTCAGTGGTAGTGATGAATTTTCTCTTGATTTTCTAGTAAATAAAGATAAGAAACTTTGACAAATTGCCTTTTTAGAGTTTGACACCTCTAAGGAGTCAGTTTTTATTTTTTTAAGACAAGACCCATTATACCAAGCATGCATTACAAAGCTATAAAACTAATAGAAGCTCGCTATGGGATGGATCATTAAGAACCATCTCAGAAAGAGAGGGGATGGATGTAAGCTTAGCAGTTGTTATCATAGATGATTCGGCACTTCAGGAGCTTGAGATAGTTGTCCACCTTGTGTGAGTCCCTGCGTAGGCAGTGGAGCAGGTTATAAAAGGCAAAAAGGCGACTGTCTTCGTCGGCCACCTGCGGAGTTGGAAATCCCGACCAGGCAGAGTAGACCTCATTTTCTTTGACTCCAGGATAAGCCTAAGGACCCAAAGACAGTGACTGAGTATGAGTTTATTAGTATTTGCTTATCTTTGTCCTTTCTAATTGTTGAAACAATATTTGTGGAAGAGACAGGAATGTGAAACTCTCCAGAGAGAGGCATTGATTACTGAGCCAGTGTATCAGAAATCTATCAATATTTATAGTTTAAGAACTAGAAGCAAAACTCCAGTGAACGTTTTCTTCATCTGTGTCTCCTGACCGGTCGCATTAATTGCATTGATCTCTTCCTGCTGTGAACTGATTCTATTCTCTATATAGTATACATAGCAGAGACATTAGAAATGACGAGGGTTGTACTTGATACTTAAAGGTCCAGATAATCCAGTGATGACTAAGACTAAGATGATCTGCTGAAGTAGTCAGGAGACTTTCACAATCCACCCAGGACAGATAAGTGCCAAATTTTTATGAGCAATAGCTGCTTTCTTTTGAGGTCTGTGGGGTGGGAGGTTCTGGGAAAAGTGCCAATTAGAAAGGCGATGTTGGCAGTGACCCGCCAGTAGTGAGTGGGTGGTGGGTGGGAGCACAACTGTGATAACAAAAGGTGACTGAGTAACATGGATGGGGAGCACAGGCTGCTCAGTGCTCATGATCAGCCTCTGCATGTTGGGAGTCCCCAGAGACCTGAGAGACCCAGTAACAGCTCAGCAACTAGGGCTGTCAGCGAGTCTGGAGGGCTAGGAGGTTCAAGTGTGGGGGCATTGTACAGTCTGATCACTACACTCACTTTCTCCTGAATGTTAAGAGTATCTTCTTAAATCAGGGATTCCTATTGGAAATTAAATTATATTTAATAAAAGGTGTGCATGGGTGTGTTGGCTTGCTTTTAAAATTTTTTTATTTTTATTTGTGGTGCTTGACCCTTACGACAAAATTTACTGTGTCAGGGACAATGATATGAACAAGAATAAATAAATACATGATTTTCAAAGAAAGAACAAAAAATGAAGTATAGCACAAATTAATGACCTTGGAAAGTAGGCCCACAGAAATGAAGAAAATCACTCGAACATCTAGTGTTTCATTCATCTGTCCTAAGGGTAACATACACTCTGTGTTTGTGTTGGACATACTCTTCTCCTATGAAAATGTCCAATGCCACATGATAACATGTAGTTCGTATACAATAAGAAAATAGCTCTCCTGTTGTTATTTTTATAATTGTGTATTTTTCTTTAGATGACAACATGATGTCTGAGAACTTCAGAAAGCTGTTTAGATGTTTCCTCACTCATGGTGACGTGATCCCACCTAAACGGAGATCTATATTAAAAATATTTCCTAATATAAATATGAAATTATTTGGGGAGATTACATGTAACTTTGAGTTTCATTTTTGAAGCCCCCCAAAACAAGATTTAGGATGACACAACTCTCTATAAATTATAAAATAAAGAGCATTTCAGAAAATATACACCCCCTTCATTGTAACCCACTGAAATCTAGTGGTGTTGGGGCAGCATCGATGCCCCTGCCTTGTCGTTCCAATCTCCTTCCTTCCCTGACAGATTTGTCTAGTGGGGCGAGGTGGGGGAGTGGGATTAACATCATCCAATCTGATTTTGATTTTCTCTTTTCTCCGTTCCCTCTAGCACATTGGTGTAGGGAGAAAAGAGAAAGTATTCGAGCAAAATTTCAGTAACAGGTAGCCTAGAATACATTGAGGAAAACATTATCTTGCAGATTCTACTCTCCAGTTTCCTTCCCTTAAAATTATTTTAAATGCCAGTCCCCACGAAGGGCCAAGGCTTGGATGGATTTGTGTGTAGTGTAGGAAAGTCTGTACCTGTCCAGTATGACACTGGAATTCTAAGATTCACTTACAGTAGAATCTATCACTACGAATTACTCGGCTCTTGCTTTATTTAATACCAGTGTAGAATATAAAACGCTTAAAGTTTGTTCTTACAGAATGAGATATTTCAAAACTCATTCCTCTTCCCAGAGCCCATCTCTTTCATTAATGAAAAAAAAAAACCCCAGAAAAACAAAAACCAAAGAAGTGTCACCAGGCTGCTCACCTGGCCAACTATCTTCTCCATGCCCTCTAGAAGTTGTTTGTTACGTTCCTCGACCTCTACGGCTTTGGATAGGATGTCACCGGGGACTCCTTGCATACCGCGGACTTCCGCCACTAGATGATACAGAGGGGCATTCCAGGAGCGCAGCACTCCAAGGACCAGGCTCAGAAGGGCTTCGTGCTGAGCAACCATTGAAATAATTGCATTAAAACAAGCACAGTACAATGGGTTACATGTGATTTTTGCTCAGAGAGGCTGACCTAATTATCTCTTTGTTAGTCCTGTGTGTATGTAAAGTTGTTTCTAGGTGGTACAAGTTGAGAAAATTTAAAATTTAAGCTATTAGCTTATATTTTGCTAAACTTAAAAAAAAAATCTGGCTTATTTAAATAACTACTTCTTTTAATGAGAGTTCTAACTTATGGCATGAAGAAGTTTGTTTTCCTTCTGAAATTCTACCATTTGCCTACACAGGTAACTGTTTCATATTTGACTGCTTTGCCGGTCCATGGGTAGAAACCAGAGTTTTGCTGAAGCTCCATACGTGCCCCTCCTGACTCAGGACATTCAGATCCCAGCAGTGTCAATGACAGCGAGCCCGAATCATTTCATTTAAAGATTAATTCCTATTAATGCACCAAATTATTCATTAATGTATTGGTTTGTGATTTCTAGTTTTAATACGAAATTAGGAAAAAGAGACAATGAAAAAAAGATACAGTGTTCAGAAACATCTCTCCTCAATCTGTGCCAACCCTGCCTCCGTGCTGCTCTCAGACCACTGCCTTTGCTGACATACTCCGGTGACTGAAACGGCACGAAGCTGTGTATCTGTAATACGAGCATCAAGGAATTCACAATGAATGTTTGTCTGCTCGTTTACTATTACAAAGATTGTGCATGAAATGCTAGAGAGCTGATCACCTCTGATTTAAAAATGTTTGCTATCTTGATGTCAAGTGGTAAGGGAAATGAAGAGTAGAGGAGAATCTATTAGGCATTGCAATGGAGGCACGGACTGAGACATGAGAGAAAGGAGAGGTAAAGAGGGACTGGCTATGTAGTGGATGGCAGGGTAGTTTTGCTAGGGGCATTGTAGCAAAGCAGTAAAGTGGGAGGGTTTTGAATTGGATGAAGCCCAGACTCACTGCTTGCTACCCATGTGACTGGTGTAAATTCTATCAGCTCTCCAAGCCATGGTTTCCTTATGTCAGTAGGTGTAATAACAGCACTTTGTGTTATAGGATTTTATATGAGAATTAAATAAAGTAATGCACATAAAGTGCTTTGAAAGGTGTCTGGCAATGTAGTAACTATCAACAAATCATTATCATCATTATACTTATCTATACTTACTATCATTATCATCATTATACATATTACTAATGAGCTCAGCAGACAGAAAGAATGCTGGTAATGTTAACAAAGTTGGAAGGAGAGAACACATTGTGTTTATGGGAGCTATATATGTGAAGATGTATTTTTTTAAATCATGTTAACTGTGACTATGGTAGGAAATCAGAAGGGAAATTATAATGAAAATAAATTGGAGGTGGGGTAAATGATTGGAGCTTCATATGCAGACTTTGTTGTCATCGGAACAGAGGCAATAGTCATGAGAAGCAAAATGATAATTTACAGGTCCTGTTTTGGGCTGAGACTTATCATTAAGAAGGAAGAGGGGGCAGAGGAGTGAGTGAAGAATGAAGAAGGGAAGAAGTGGTGTCAGAGAAGGAGGCCAGTCAGAGGGAGAGCCTCGTGTGTGGTGAAGGGGAAGCCCAGGCGAGAGGGCTCAGATGGTGTGGCGGTCAGTAATGCTATCCTTGCAGGAGTCCCTGTCGTAAGTAAAACTGCATTTATATTTCTTACACATCCGTGAATTTTTCACACCCTGTATTTCACACATGCAAGTCCGATTCGGTTAATGCTTTCATATGGGATAATATATGCAGTCCCGGGTCTAATGCATTGATTAAAATCGTGTCTGCACGGCCAATTTATAGATCTGTTATTTATTTTGCTGCTACAATATTTAGTCTGCATTTGATTCTACTGATAGTTTACCAAATGTGTAACTTCTCTTTCATTGCCATTTTTCCTCCTCCTTGCACTGCAGGTTCAATTACCACTACCTGTTATAACGTCCCCAATAATCTACTGCCTCAGTTGTTTTGGTGAGAAGCCTGTACAAAGGACTCACATGGATCTTCTGGGCTTGCTCCTTGTCTTCAGGGGTAGGGATGGAAGAAGTGTGGCAGCTGTTGATGGCCCTGGTAATGAACCCCTTACCCTGGGCATACTGCTTTTCCTGAAAGTGATAGAACAAATTCAATTGGGGTTGTTTGGGCATTGGATCAATAAATCTATTACCAAAATATTAACACATGTGATAGATATATAATAATTTTTTAGAAAGGAGAGCCACACAAAAATTAAAACACAAGAACTAAAAAAGTCACCCTTTCCCCTACCTTTCTATTATTTCTATAAACATTTTTTTCAACTAACTTTCCTAAATTCTAAACTCTTCCCTTCTTTGCTATTTCCTTAATTTCATTCTTCCCATATATTACTATTTGGAAAGTAAACACTAAAAATATTTTTGAAATATTAAATATTAAATGTTATTATGTATCACCTTTCTTTAGTACTTGAACCGAACGTGATAGTGCATATGTACTCGTACTTAGCCATTTAATCTCTTGTTTATGTGGGTCTGAACAGATATACTCTTTTAATAGGCATTATAAAATTACTGTTGACTAATCTCTAAATCCATGCAACTATACCATCTTCATCATAGATGCAGAGTATAGTTTGTTGATCATGATGAAATATGTAATAAGTCAGAAAAACAGGAAATACTAAGCAATGAGCTGACAATGCAAGCAGAAAAAACCACAGCTAACACATTAACAGAAAAAAACCCCTAATCATTAGCAAACATTGTGGAAATTTAAAGAGATTGCTAGGAAGACTTGGAAGACAAGAGATGGCCAATCAAAAATTTAATATGAAAGAAAAATTAGTGTGTAAACAAAACTACATAAATACATATTTATTACAAACATTGAGTCACATTCTTTCTGAAGATCCTTTGATTTATTGAAGTTCTAATCCATTGTCCAATCTTTGATTGACTTATAAGAGTTAACATACAACTTTCAAAGTACCTCACTCAGAAAGAGAACAATTGCTTCCATTTCTAAACTAATCCTTCTATTGTAGTTCTAAACCCACACACTGGAAATCTTAGAACAACAGTTCATAGCATTCTTGAGTTTCAGGAAAGCTAGCTATTATTATTTGTTTCTTTTGTTAACATGCATTCAGTTTAATTTAATTTTGTCCAATCTGCCCAGCTCATTGTAGTGCAATCCTCATTTATTAGACGTCTGCAGTGTGTTAGGTGAAGAATACCTTGGCAGACACATGCCCTAGGTTCAAGGACAAGAAGTCAACACGCTTCTTTTCCCTAAGCCCTACTTAAAAGCTTTTTATGTCAGGTGTCTGTGTCTTCCCACCCCCAAATTCAAATGTTGAAGCTCCAACCACCAATGTACTGTATTTGGAAGTAGGGTCTTTATGGAGGCAATTAAGGTTAAATGAGGGCGTAAGGGTGGAATCCTGATCCAGGAGGATTATTCATATAAGAAGAGACAGCAAAAGTGTCCTCTGGCTCTTGCTCATTCTCCTCTTGCTTTCTAAGTCCCTCCATTTACCTCCCCCCTCTTCCCATGTGAGGAGACAGGGAGAACGCAAGCTGGGATGAAGAGGGGTCTTATAAGAAACTGATCATTCTGGCACCTTGATCTTATAACCTCTACAACGTGAGAAAGGAAATTTCTGTTGTTCAGGTTACACAATCTGTGATATTGTGTATGGCAGCCCAAGCCAACTAACATAGATGCTGAAAATTTTGGTGGAATTAAAAAACACACACAAAATGAATGAAAGGAAATTAAAAATAACTGTTACATTCTTTAAAAACCTTTGGTGTTTCATGAAACTGTCCCTTTCTTCTTGTTTCACATTTCATTTACAGATGATGCCTCTTTGACCTCTAAGGTGCATTATTTGAAATTTGACTCATGTGGCTTTCTTGTTTAAAGTGGGGTATAGCTCAGTCATTCGCATGAAAGTTCCTTCTGGGAAGAAGCAAGAAGTGCGGTACTTACAAATTCACTGAACATTTCTGAGGAGAGGTTATGGATGTAGTGAGACAGGATGACTGCACGGTCAAACAGGTCTTGGAGGGACACTTCGCAGTTGACAGCCCCACTGGGACAGATGGGCAGGGAGTCCACGCTCCTGCACAGGAGCAGGTTGGACAGCAGCAGCAGCAGGAGCAGGAATGACCCTGCTTAAACAGAAACAGGAGCTGTTCTCAGCTGGTCTATTCCGTGGAGGTTATCGAAAGCCATCCTGTGGAGGACAGCCTTATCTCTCCACATGGCCCTCAGCGGGATTCGGTACTATAATAGCTGGGGTGGGGAAGAATCAACACTTTGCACTGGGTAAATTTAGGTACGTAATTATATTTGCACAGATATATAGTTGGAGAAGTAGGTTGCTTCTTGCATTTTTGTACTTCTCCCAGAAGTGTTTCTATACCTTGCAAACATTTGGAGCTTAAATTAATTTTGAGACAGAGTGTTTAAGCCATTCTTCAAAGATAGTTTAGTGTCTTGGGAGTTTCTGTTGATTTTCAGCAGCCTCGCTCTCTTGGACTTTATAATATTTTTTCAACACTCTACTGACTAACACTTGCATTTAGACACTGAAATGGCAAGGACAAAACTAAGGGGAGGGTGGAGGGGGGGAGGGAGGTGGGTTCACCTGGGGTGGGGTGGAGGGATGGGGAGAAAAGGCATACAACTGTAATTGAATAACAATAAAAAAAAAAAGAAAAAAAAAAGAAATGGCAAGGACAGCACAGTTGACCTGTTTGTTTCACCTCCATGTCTGTTAGGAATAAGCCCGTGTCTCACTGATGGTAGTACTGACTATGAGGAGAAGTCTAACATAAAAAATGGTGCTGTAGCCTAGATCTGCTGCCTCACCTTAGTAACGCCGTGGATCAAAATGCCTCACACCCTGCCAAAAATTTTAACATTTGAATTTAGTTTTACAATAGCCCAGTGAGATAGCCTTGTCCATTATTATCATCAAATTACACTGATGAACCAGAAGGCTTAGAGAGATTAAGGGATTCTCCCCAAGTCCTATTATTGGTAGGTGGAGGAAGCTAGCCGCTAATACTGCCATTTATTCGCTTCCTCAAGTCCCACCCACCGCACACACCTGTGAGCTCTCAGTCCTGTCTGTGTGTGACAGGCACCACAATCCATAGCCGCCATGACTCCGTGCTTCCAGAGACCATTGTCATTACTTACAAAAACCAGTCTTTGATTCCATGAAAACAGTGGCCTTAAGAAGTTTATTTATCCACTTTTTTCTGCTCTATAAGACAGAAAAAAGTGGATAAATATCAAACTCCCACTTTAAAATCTTTGACAGTTATCAGAGATGATTTAGTCATCAATTTGTTATCTCAGCAGTTGGACAGATGTGGACCTCTAACATGTCAATAACTTATACTTTTAAAAGGAAAGAAACAATATGTTAAGTTTTTTTTAACATCAAGTGACTCCAAAAGAATATCTGATACTAAAATGTGTTGATCAGAAAAGCAAAACTTTTAAGGAATCTTTAATAAATGTAGTTGGACATGTCCAAGATAAAGCTATATACGTGCTAAAGTTTTCTGTGTAAAAAATACCTAAACCTAAACGCCTAAAATCTCTAAAAAATATTTAATATAGAATGTCCACTAAACAACTTTTAGCTGCAAAATAAAATATATTAATATTATGAGATGGTTCATATATAGACTTCAAATGTTTTAAAAACGTGATGTTTCCAAAAAGTTTATATTCTGTACCTTATAGTCAGGAAATGTAGCTGGATGGATATTTATCTACAGGTATAAACAAAAAGTGCTTAGCAGATAGAGAAATTGGAATATTGGTTCTAGGAAATTCATAACTGGATAAATACTCTTTAACTCTGACTACATTTACCTGCACATTTATCATCTGAAGGATTTCCACAGTCTAAGATAAAATTGATAAATATTTTTGTTCTTCATTTCATAAAACAAATTTTATGGTCGTACTAACTTCTTTCTTTCTTTTTTTTTTTTTTGCAAACGTCAACCAAGAAAGTAAAGGTGATTCGTTGTTACTAGCCTGTTTTTCCTTTTGGAATGTCATTTGCCTTAACCCCAATCAACACAGTATTATACTAGACAATTCTGCTATCATTGTCTACATCACGGCTTCAGGGTTGAAAGTTTCATCAAGTTGACTTATGACCAATTGATACAAGAGGCCTGGGTACAAGAAAACCTTAGTTTCTGCCTCTGGAGTTGTGATAAATTGGACCTAAAGACACTTTCAGTCTTATTCCAGTCCAGGATTTCTCAACCTTGGCATTACTGGCATTTTCAGCTGGATAATTTCTTGTTTTAGGTGCTCTCCTGTGCATTGTAGTATGTTTAACAGCATCTCCGACCTCTACTCACTAGGTACCAGTCAAGATAACCCAAAATATCTCCACACATTAATGACATGTCTCTGGAAGAAGAATTCCTTCATTTGAGAACCACTGTTCTATTCTATTGGACCTTTGTATAATTGCTTAAAAGAGAAATGATTAAATAGGTTTTCTAAACTCTATAAACCTGAAACCTCTTGCTGAGAGAATGTTAGCTAAAATTTCAGATTAGTAACCCCAGAGGAGTGTTGCTGAAGCCAACAACTCAGTGAGTTGTGCCACATACCTTTCAATGAGCGCGCTTTGTTGTCCATGGTGGTGAGAATGTCGGGAAACACCCTTCGCCAGAGAAGATCTGGTAGTCCTACAGCTTTCTCTTCCCCAGGCATTGGCTTTATAAGCCCTTGACACCTTTATGAATATATTTAATCAGATATTTCCTTCCCTTTTACCAATCATCTATTTCCGTCATTGAAATTACCCCCATAATTTCAAACATCAAGTGGTATTTTATTTCTTATTCATATTCAGGAAGACATACTGGCCAGAAATGAACATTCTAAGAAGGATTTTGATTAATTAGACCAAAAGGAAATGAGAAAAATAATGAAGGTGAGATCTGGTAACTAGTTTGGGTTAGAGAACCTGTAAAACTTTAGAAGTCATTTACTTTGAAATTTACCCTTATTTCGCTGCAGCTTCTTGCATATAGCATTTGTATTGTCAAAGGGTAATCTTTATTATTTTTTTAATTCATATTTGCTGGGTAAAATCAAGAATTTGAAACTTATACACTAAATACCAGGAAATATAGAATAAAGATTGAGGAAATCAGATTTTCAGTTCTTCATTATACCCTAATTACATTTCCCTCATTTTTTTCTTGCTTTTACACATTATTTTGTCCTTTTTAAAATGGCATATATGTCTGGTTCTTCATTTCAAAATGTGCATTTTTATGTGCTAGTTTCTTTTGATTTTAACATATATGTAAAGTTATACCATCCCCAGTTTACAGATTAAAAAACTGAGGCTTGGAGGAATTAAATGTCAAGGATACAGTAGAGGTAATTAGTCAATGGAAATGCTGGAAGGATTATTGCTTCGAGAGGAATCAGGAGGGATATGAAAAGGCTGGGAAATGAATCGTTTAACAGACATTGCACTGCCCAATGTCAAAGATTAACAAGAAATTCCTGACCTTAGGAGAGTCGATTTTGGGAAAGTGACAGACTGGTTTTCAAGGGCAAACAGGCACACACTCACATGTACACATATGATGCAGTAAAACAAAATTCTCGGCAGTCATTGCCATGTTCCTCAAGCACAGCACTGATAGACCATTACCAACATATGATCACTTTATTTCTCTGACCTGGAGCCACTCTGGGGCTAAAGTGAACAAAAATTAATCTTTCATGGGCTCAAAAGTTCCATTTGTCTTTTAGAGATTTCCTAAATGAAATGATTATAATGAATACAAACTAAGTCGTTGACGACTTTCTCTAAATTAAGTCCATGCATCTAAAGCAGCCCGTGACCTTTAGTTTCAATTTTACCATATGTCTCTTACGGTAAATTTACAGATGAGACAACTTAAAAAAATAATCCCTTTCTATGG
Source organism: Desmodus rotundus (assembly GCF_022682495.2). NCBI lineage: Eukaryota > Metazoa > Chordata > Mammalia > Chiroptera > Phyllostomidae > Desmodus > Desmodus rotundus. The sequence goes on along the minus strand of NC_071389.1, from coordinate 71,674,883 downwards.
CATTTACTTTTTCTATAGTTGCTACTGCCTCATTTATACTTCAGCAACCATCAGACTAACTCCCCTTATGGGAATGTGGAAATCTTAACCAAGACTAACATCACTTAACTCTTTTCCTAATTGCCCTACCTTAAGCAACACTAGATTTTGAATCATGTATATCAAGTGTGATGATTTATAGTTTCTAACAATGGAAAGTTTGGTCAGGATTCCACACACTCAAGCTAGGTATCCACCTTTTCCCCTGGACAGTGAAAGTCTGAATTATTCAGAGAGCAGTGCCCTGTGGTAGAGAAATTAATGCTGTGCTACCTCTCCTAGAAATTTAAGAGTAGGGAAATCTTTCATAAGAACTGACAACTTAATCTTAAAAAAAATTAAAGGTGTTGCAACTATTGTAGATAGCCAGGAAAAGAGGAATCTAAGAAAACTCGAGTTGTGTTTATTCAGTGGAGGCCATGGTTTATTTACCTCCAACAGACACGTTTTCTCTGTGAAATTTCTCGTCTGCTGCCTTGCTGCTTCACAGTCCCACGTTCCTGTCAATGGGATACTGCAATATCTAAATAATGCAAAAGGCATATTCTATGCAAAAAGTCATAGTTGTCCTATTTTTTCTGCTATATATGTTACCCACTTTTCACCTTAATTTTGTATGTACTCTATTGCAGACCTTTCCTTTCTCAAACCTTGCTCTTAATATAGAGCAATAAAGAAGTTCATTAAGATTGGACTTGACTGTTTCTATTTACAAGTTCATTTATTTGGTATTTTTTGGTCTAAATGTTTAGGATTAAACTCAGAGCTGATGATTAATTCCTGTCAAGTATCTGAATAAATATCTCAAATGATGTTAAATTCCCATGATATTTTTAGCACCTGAAACATATTTTTCCACATTTAAAAGGATTTTAAATTTTAACATTGAGTAGTACCAGGTTGTTTTTTCTTCCTCCTTAGGAATGGAGCTTGTACTTTCTTTTGCTTATCTGTTTTTAAGTTTGGAATGACAGTGTTTTTTTTCTGTCATTGTTGATGCAAAAATATTTAAAATGCTTCATATGACTTGAAAGGTGTCTACTGCAAGATAGAGTGAGGAGTATTAAAGAACAAAAGATATTAAGAAGCTTAAAACTCATCAGAATAAATGTCACAGGATATCTAAACCTATATTAGTAATGAATTATCTTTAATAAAGTAAAATTTGCAAATGATTAAAAGTTTATTGTTTACGAATTTAAGAATTCCAAATAGTCATCTGCTAAAACTTGGGCTAAAAGGTCAGATAGGGTTTATGTTGTTTTTCATGTAAGGTGTCAGAAAATGTAAAAGGAACATTGAAGAAAGGATCAATCACAATGGTGATTTCTTGAATTGAAATGTTGTCAGGATAAGTGAAGCAATGATTTATTTGCTTTCTACTATTTACATTAACTTCATGCATATTAAAACATACACTTTTCCCCCTAAGTGCCTTTGTTCAACGCTTACGTCTTACTATGGCTTTGCACATCATCAACTTCCCTAAGTCACTCCAGAACCAAAGTTCTTAATCTATTGGCAGTGTCTTGAGAACTTTTGCTTCTTAAAGAACAAAACAAATCAAAACAAAACAAAACAAAACAAAACAACCCTAATGTAACCAAGCACTGGGCAATTTCCCCCATGATTCCTTCTTTTTTCTTTTTCTTTTCCAGTGATATGGTGTTCATATCCTTGATGTAGTTTTTTATGAGTTGTCTGTACTGACTTGTCCTATGACTTTCTTGTCACGTGCATGTTCTGAACCTTCTGTACCCGTGGATAGATTTTAGTGCCTGATATAAGACAATGACAGATGTAAGGATGATGTGTTTGGAGTTTCAGCCTTTGAGATTGCATTTTTTCAAGAAAAAAGCATCAAACATTTGGCTGTATGCTTATGCCAAGTGGCTCAGATAATAGTTTTCCTTGTAAAAGATTTCTTCACACTTTAATATTAGGCGTGTGTGTGTGTATTCTTTGACTAATGGGAAATAGACCTGAAGCATGTTCACTCCAGGAATATCTATCATCTATCTATCTATCTATCTATCTATCTATCTATCTACCCACCTACCTATCTGAGTCATTATCTAATAGGAAGAGGACTCTGAACCATACCAACTGCCAACTACCAGAGATAATTTTAATCTTATAATTAGCACCGGCACCACCAAACAGAACAGAAAACTATAGCAACAGACCAGGGTCCCTAAGGTTCCCTGACCTAACAGCATGAACTCTTTCCTTGTTCAATTGTGGGGAGATTCTGGGGATCCTAGTAGAGGGGCTGGGGCAGTCAAGAGGAGTCAGGCCACTTGGGAGGTCAGAGCAGCAAATCTGTACTGATCTGAAGAGAATTATCTCAATATTCTAACAACTCATAAGGCCATACATGTATTGGCCCACTATCACCTCTGCCTTCTTCCACTGCTAATCATTTTCAATAGGTTGGAAGAATGTAGATTGCGAAGTAAGTCCTTCCCAGGAAAGAATATCCTCCAATTCCACTCTACACAGCCATCATCCCCCAAATGATTGCCTGTTAGAATTTGTTGAAAATATCTTATCTGTGACACGTCCATCCACCTTTTTTCACTTATTCATTAAAAGCAACATCTCTTACTAGTGTAATATTTACTTTGATATTTGGGTATTAACTACTTTGACAATTGTTTAACAGAGTACTTTACCATTTAGGGTTGAAATATAAGTAAGAATTAATTCCTTGATGAAGTGTTCTATTAACTAGAAAGTGTGTGTATATATACATATATATATGTAAAGTGTATATATATGTATATATATATACACACACATATATATCAGAAATATATATATATGTGTGTGTGTGTATATATATATTTTAAATTCTCAAGGGAAGTAAATGTACAGGGTGATGATGTGGATTTATGAGACATGGAAATCACAGAATTTTGGTTCTTCTTAATTCAAATAAAATGAGCAAAAAGCAAGCTTGAAAATATTAGCAAAATTATACTTGTTTCAAAGGTGGAAGGGAGTATTAGTATGTTAATTTTTCAAGGTTCATAGCTGGGAACCGATAAATATAGTCAAGCTAATTTTTTTAAAGGAAAGGTGTCAACAGATGATACAGAGTTATGATTAGATCACTGAAGACTGGAAAAATGATAAACCTTCTAACATCTCAGGAAAAGAAAATATCACACAAACACATGTACACATGTATACACAGACAATATACAAGACATTCCATGTAATAAGCAATAGAAAACAAAGGAAACACAAGCAACAACAAATATAAAATTAGAGGCCAGAAGAAGGTCAAACATCAAATATATTATGTGATAAGTTTACTTATTAAAAGGAAAAAATGACTCTGTCTAAAAACTGCACAACCACTTTAGATGCTGAATATAAGATATATCCCAAACAGCTGTTTTCAAAGGAAGAGGAGCTGGAGGCTGATCCTGACCCCCAGGGACACTTGCCAACATCTGAAGACATTTTTGATTGTCATAACTGAAAGTGGGGGTGCTCCTGGTATCCCCTGGGCAGAAGCCACATATCCTACAATACATAGCACAACCTCTCAAACAAAATATAAGCTTCCAAACAGTAGCTCCAATGTTGAGAAGCCCTGATCTAAAATGAAGCAACTAAGAGAAGTTAAAATAGAAATACAAAAAACCACATCAAGCAAATTATTTAAAATTGCTGGAGTAATAAAATGACTAATAAGCAAGTTTAAATTTAAGACAAAAGATGTTAAAGCAAAAGGCAGTATTTTGTGATATTGTTTACAATCAATAATAGAGACAAGGCTATATGCATTTAATAATAGGGTCCAAAATAACATATATGTATATGTTATGTTATATATGTTATATATATATATATATATATATATATATATATATATATATATATATATATGAGAGAGGTAAAATAACCAAGATGCAACATAGGTGTGTGTGTATGTGTTTCAAGATTTCAAACTCCTATGAAACTTCTACAATAAATGACATCTTATTTGGCCTTAATGACGATGTAACACTTTCCTAAAAATTTGAACATATGGCAATAATGGCATATATGCAGTACAGTTTGTTTTATTTTCTCTTATGAGTCACCAGTGATTATTTGATTGCTGAATCCCAGTGACTTCTTGAGCCCTTAGCTCCATCAACATTTTTTGACATTCGACCCTGTGTTCTCCCCATAACCTGTCACACTCAGTGTCGTGGCTTTACCTGTCATCTCTATGACGATGATCCCAACTCTACTTTTCTTTTCCTGACTTCTCTTCTAAGCTGTCATCTACTTGCTACATATTTTAATCTATATATGTCTTTAACCAAGATATTCTGAGTCGTTAAAAGAAAATCCTACCTATTCAGCTTTTCTTAAACTATCTTCTCAGTCGCCCACACTTAACCTCTCAGAGTTGTGTTCCTTTCCTTTTCTTTTGTCTCCCTTCACTCATACTCAACCCATTGTTATATTGCAATTATTTGACCTCTTTAGCCTCCATTAATTTTTCTTTTTTCCTCTCTTCAGGTCATTTTGACCTGGATATTTATAATTCCTTCTTTTTCATTTTCTCCTATGTCCAATTCCATTTTAATCTGTTTATCCATCAGTAAGATTAATCATCCTGAAGGGCAACTTCTGAACAATCTCTAACTTGTTTAAATCTTTGTATTTGAGATCAGAAGAACCATAGATTAAATCTAACCAATTATTTCATTTTACAGGGGAAGACAATGCTGTAAATATGTTTGGTTATTGACAGAACTGGCACTGGAACTTCACATCATTTGTCTGCCATACAGGTAATACTTTTTCTTGTCTTCTTTACTCGTACTTGTGAACATTGAGTTTTTATTTAGCTGATGGTAAGTCTTGGTGAAAACATTCAGATGTGACCTTGAGAACAAATGAAGAAATGTGTTACTTCTGGGAAAAATTCCAAGGTAATTGGGGTCCCAAAGAGAGAAGAAAGAAAAGTGAAATGTTTTACAAACTCAGGAGCCTTAAAGGAGACATCACCACCGTCAAAAAAGAATTTGAATGTACTTCTAAATCATGTTATAAAAACAATGCATCTATTAGAATATTTCTAAATGAGTTATGTAGATAAGGAGTGACAATGCATTAACTTAATGTTTTTCAAATTGGTCTTTGGTTTATCTGCAGTCCTGGTCTCTAAGAATGCTTTTACCGATGTGAGTCTTGCCCATGTCAGACAGTCTTCATTTCACTTCTTTATGTGTCGCTTCTGTGTCATTAGTACCATGAAAGTCAGAGAGTTCTTGTAGATTAAAAAAAGTATCTGTCAACCACTTGCTAGGAGCAATATTATTACCTTTTTAAGGTGATGTGGCATTTGAATGTTCTTTCTTCTGTAGGCTATTTTATACTCACAGCTTATAAGATTAACTTAAAAGATGAGGAATGGGTGTTTCATCCACAAAGGGGCATTAATTTTATACAGAAAGGAAGAGAATGAATATAGGCTATAAGTTTCTATTAATAACTTTAAAATAAGAGATAGACTTTATTTTGACCTGCATATGAAAATAGAGACAATTTGGATAAAAAAAATCATGAATTCACATACAGGAAACAGCTATGAAATTGTGAGATGTTTCCATGTTTGTTTATAGAAAGCTACCTCATTAAGTCTCATTAAGTATGTAGGAACACATATTTATGATTTAAGTACACTTTTTGAAGATAAGTATGTAAAGTAACTATCTCGTCCAAACTCTTATCTACCTAAATGAAGTTTAAAAATGAGGTAATCTTCACATGATTCAATCTAAAGAGATCTTTAATCTCAAATGCTAACACAAAAGGGTTTTTTCCCATTATTTTTTCAAGCAATTTCAACAAGTATTCATTGCATTTGCTTGTGTAGACCTGTGTCTTATTTTTGCTCAGAACATTTCAAATTTATGTTTGTACTTGAGAAAATTCAATAATTAAGAACAGTCTATCAAATTGTTTGCTAGGTGTTGTAGAAACTAAGCAGCTGTTGGTAAAACCATCAATAATTTTTACTTTTCAAATACCTTAATGACCAAAAAAGAATGATGATTAAAAGAGTGAAACCATTCTTTTTAGTGTTCTGACCAGAATATCCTATAACATACCCACGGATGCCTGGAGCAGGGGTGCCCAACCCCTGGGCCATAGTGGCAAGTGAGTTGATGTACTTCAGTTGTGCAGCTGCGTCTGGTGCAGGCTTTAAGTCAGAGTCTGACTTATTTCAGTCTGTGCGTGGCCTGACCATTATTTCATTTACCACTTTCATCTGTGCTTATTTCCCACACTGTGCACTTGTATCAGTCACAGTGTTGGTAAGCCCACATGCTAGCCTTAGCCAAAATGAGTAAAAAACAAACGTCACTGGCGAGCTCCTTTGAAAAAGGGGAAAGACCCAATGATGAGACAGCAGAAACCTTAGACTGCCAACAACAAAAAAAGCTGCATTTAAAAGAAATATCAGGAATCCTACTTAAATTATGGGTTCATTGCAACAGGTGATTCACAGTCTCCAAGCATGCTTTGTATACTATGTGGCAACTGGCTACCCAACAAAGCTATGAAACCTTCAAAACTGTTTCACCACATGGAGACCAAGCACCCTGCATGAAAAGACAAGCCTTTGGAGCTTTTCAAAAGAAAAAAAAAACCATGAAAGCAAAGAACAAAAGCAATTATCGAAGGCCACCACTTCATCAAGTGTGTCTGCACCGAGAGCATCATTCTTAGTGGCTGACCACACTGCTAAAGCTGAGGAGCCCTTTACTGCTGGGGAAGAGTTGATCCCGCCTGCTGCAAAGGACCTTTGTCATGAACTTTTAGGAGAGGCTGCAGTTCAAAAGGTGACATGTGTTCCTTTTTCTGCTAGCACTATAATTAGACAAATTGATGAAATAGCAGAGGATATTGAGGCACAATTATTAGAGAGGATTAATGAGTCACTGTGGTACGCAATCCAGGTTGACGAGCCTACTGATGTTGACAAGAAGGCAACGATGCTTGTTTTTGTGCAACATATTTTTCAGGAGGACACGCGTGAGGATGTGTTATGTGCACTTTTGTTGCCAACCCACACCACAGCTGCAGAACTGTTCAAGTCTTTGAATGATTACATATCGGGAAAACTGAATTGGTCATTTTGTGTCAGTATTTGCATGGAAAGAGTGGCTGCCATGACTGGACAGCTATGGTTTCACTACTTGGGTCCAAGAGGTCGCTTCTGAATGTGGGTCTATGCACTGTGTCATCCATAGAGAAATGCTGGCTAGCAAAAAAAAAAAAAAAAAAAGTCACCTGAACTTAACAATGTTTTACAGGATGTAATTAAAATGATCAACTACATTAAAGTACATGCCCTTAACTCCCATCTGTTCGCTCAGCTCTGTGAGGAGATGGACGCAGAGCACACACCTCTCCTCTTACACACAGAAGAGAGATGGCTTTCTAAGGGTAGATCACCGGCCAGAGTTTTTGAGATACAAGAGTCACTCCAGAGACTTCTTTTAGAAAAACAGTCACCACTGGCAGCACATTCCAGTGACACAGAATAGGTTGCAAAAGTTGCTTACTTGGGTGACATAGACAACCTGCTCAATGAATCAATCTGTCACTTCAGGGGAGAATGACAACTGTGTTCAAGTCGGCAGATAAAGTGGCTGCATTCAAGACCAAACTGGAATTTGGGGGCAACAAGTGAACATTGGGATGTTTGACATGTTTCAAGCATTAGCAGAGATTTTGAAAGGGGCTGAGCCAGGGCCTTCCTTCTCCCAGCTGGTGCATGATCACCCGTCTCAGCTTTCAAAAGAGTGTGAGCATACTTCCCAACCACAAAAGACCCCTGAACTGGGAAGAAATGTGTCCCCACAACATATTTGTGAATAAGCCAGGTGAATTGACTTTGTCCATACCAGAAGAGGATCAACTGCTTGAGATCGCAAATAACAGTGGCCTTAAATGTTTGAGAACTTCAAACCTCCATGCATTCTGGATTAAAGTCCAGGCAGAATATCCTGAGGTTGCCACAAAAGCCCTGAAAAGCCTGCTCCCATTTCCAACATCCTGTCTTTGTGAAGCAGTGTTTTCAGCAGTTACAGAGACCAAAATGAGATTACAGAGTAGACAGAACATAAGCAACACAATTCAGTTGTCACAGTCTCCCGTCATCCCCAGATGGACCCGCCTAGTTCCAGGAAAACAAGCTTAGGGCCCCCACTGATTCTGTGTTCTGGTGAGTTGTATAGCTATTTCACTATATATTACAATGTAATAATAATAATAGAAATAAAGTGTACAATAAATGTACTATGTTTGAATCATCCCCAAACCATCTGCCTCCCCGCTGTCCCGGTCTGTGGAAAAAATGTCTTCCATGAAACCGGTCCCTGGTGCCAAAAAGGTGGGGGACCGCTGGCGTAATGTGTTACTGGAATATTTTACCTTTTGAAATCTGTAGGTCTCTTTGACTCACTGTATTTGGGAGGAGTAGATGAGTATGTGTGTCTCTTCTAAATACTCAAATAAATGTTGCAGTCTCATCTTGTACCAAACAAATACATTACATGCAAAATATATTTGAATTCCCCATCACTGTTTTAAAGATTTTAGAAAATAGATTTTTTAAAAAATTACATGTAGTATTTCCATTATTTCAGGTATTTCTAGCAATACAACTCAGAATAAAAATCCCATAATAATGATGGACTGACTCTGCAGGGAAGTCAAAGATATGCAAGTAGAAATAAGGCAGCTCTTGATGGATTTAAATTTTTATGTAACATTTATGTAAACTAACAGGTGAAAAACTTAAGTCTAGATAGCATCTTATCACCAAGGCCCATTTGCACTGATAACCACTGCGTCCTTCAGATGTTAATTAAATTATAAACGCACACCTGCAGAGTATTTGCGTGTTTTAAAAAACCATTAAAAATGCAATATACCTTCCTGTTTGGACAATTTTAATGAATATATTTGCATTTAGTACTGGCAGCCCGCCTTTAGAGCTTTCCTGCTCCTTTTCCCTGCCTTTATCCTCAGCAGCCAGATTTCTAAGGTTAAGACCAAAAGCTTTGTGAAAATGTCATAGGTTTGTCTTTGTCAAAAAAAAAAAAATCTCAAAAGTCTTTTCTTATAGTTTACTTCAATGTCATTTCAAACAAAGGAAAATTTATCATCCCAAACATAAAACCAAAAATATTGTTTTATAATGTTATGAAAGAATTTATTATATATATTCTTTCTTTCAACTGACACATTTAGCAAAGTTCATAAAAATCACATTAAAACTGTTTTACTTTCATTACAACCCCAAAGTACAAGTTTATATACATATTTAAACATTTTTTAGTTACAGTTAACATTCAATATTGCCAGTTTCTGGTTCACAGCATAGTGGTCAGACAGGTGTGCTAACCTACGAAGTGATTCCCCAGGTAACTCGAGTACCCCCGTAACACTGTACATAGTTAACACAGTATTACTGACTATATTCCCTCTGCTGTTCTTTACACCCCCATGACCACTTCGTGACTGCCAATTCGTACTTCTCAATACCTTCGCTTTTTTCACCCAGCCCTCCACTCCTCCCCTCTGGCAACCGTCAGTTTGTTCTCTGTATTTGAGTTTGTTTCTTTTTTTTTTAAATAAACTAAAACACTTTATTGTACCATATACAATAATAAACTCAAAATGAATTAATGACTTAAATGTAAGACCCAAAACTATAAAACTCTTTGAAGAAAACAGAGGCAGTAAACTCTGTGACGTTGCTCTTAGTAATATTTTTAAAGGGGTCTCCTTGGGCAAGAAAAACAAAGGAAGAAATAAACCAATGTGACTACGTAAAGCTCAAAGGTTTTTGCACAGCAAAGGAAACTATCCGCAAAACAAAAAGATAACCTACTGAATGGGAGAAGAATATATTTACTAATGATACACTCAAAATATATAAGAAATTCATGCAACTTAATACCAAAAAGACAGGCAATCTTATTACAGAATGGACAGAGGATCTGAATAGATATTGCTCCAAAAATACACAGAGATATGGCCAATAGACACATGAAAAGATGCTCAATATCACTCATCACCAGACAAATGCAAATTAAAGCCACAATGAATATCGCCTCCCACCTGCCAGTATGTCTATGATCAAAGAATCAGTGCAAGTGACGGCAAGGTTCTGGAGAAAAGGGAAACTGTGCAGTCATGGTGGGATTTCAAATTGATGCAGTGACTATGGGAAACATTATGGAGGGGCCTCAAAAAATTAAAAATAGAACCACCGTATGACCTGGCAGTTCCACTCCTGGCTAGTTATCCAAAGAAATCCAAAACACTAATTCAAAAATATATGTGCTGTGAATCCTCATGTTCACTGTGGCATTATTTACAATAGCCAAGATAATGGAAGCAACCTAAGTGTCCACTGGTAAATGAATGGATGAAGAGGAGTTGGTACATACATACAATGGAATATTCCTCAGCCATAAAAAAGAATGAAATGTTACCATTTGTGACAACATGTATGGACCTCGAGGGTATTCTGCTAAGTGAAATAAGTCAGACAGAAGAAGAAAAATGCCATATAATTTCTCTTATATGTGGAACCTAAAAACAAAATAAACTAACAAAGTTTATGTCTTAAGCCTTATCTTTTAGAAAGGGTTATATGGGAGTAAACCCTAAGATGCATGATAAAGAAATTTGCTTTTTCCTTGGAAAAAGTGTATGTCGTTGTTTGTTTAGGAATTATATATATGTGCATAGATATATTTATGCACAAATCATTGCATAAGAAGAAGAAGTTTTAAGTTATACTATTGATGTAATTTTTGGTTTACTGGGGCTGTGCTTACATGATTATTTCAAAATAATCACTTTATTACCAAGTTTGATTTGTCATGGTTTGTGAAACTCCCTGATTCTTGCATGTTCCTTTCAGCTCATGAAGCTTTATAAGCTAGTCATGGCCAGCAACTTCCAGTTACATCTAATCCTGCCACAGTATCATGAAGTCAGATAGGCCAAATAACTCACTTGTAACAGTGACCTCTCTGCATAAAACTAATCTGATGATATATAGAATAATGTTAAGAATATTCTTTGAATCTTTCAAAAAAGAGATTATAAATACTTGTTCTGATCATCTACTCCTACAAAAATAATTCTCCAAAATGTAGTGGCTTAGAACAACAGCAATCAATTTACTGTGATCTCTCAGGTTCTTGCGTGGGGTCTTTCATGCAGGTGGCAGGTGGATGATGGCTAGGGCTCCAGCCAGCTTGGAGGCTTCTTCATGCAGACGTCTGGTCGTTGATGTGGACTGTCAGCTGAGACCTGGCTGGTGTCCAGCAGAACACCTGCTCATGGCCTCTTTGTGTGTTCTGAGCTTCCTCACATCATGGAAGCTGGGATCCAAGAACGAGCAACCCAAATCTTAAAGAGTTATGTAGCATCATATTCTTCATGGTCACCAGCGTACTCAAGTTCAAGGGAATATAATAGACCCCATTTAGCAATGGGAAAGGTATCAACATGTCATTTTAAGAAAGTGTGTGGAATAGAAAATTCTGTGATGTCCCTCTTGGAAGGCACAATATTCAATAATCATTATACTCTAGTGCCAATAAAGGCTATTCCTTAAATTATCTTGCAAATGACCTTAGATATCTATCATAGAAATCACATTTTTTACTTAGCCCACAGCACATTTCCCCATATTCTCCTTCAGGGGTTGCCAGACAGTGTTAGAGTCCTACTATGGGTCAAAAAACTGTTTCTAAAACTGTTTTTTTTTTTTTTTGTAACCTGGTGTGTAAGTCATGTCACTTAAATGAAAGAATATTGGAAATAATTATCTTTCCGGAGTCTATGTCAGGGGTCAGCAACCTTTTTCCTGAAGAGGCAGATAGTAAATATTTTAGGCTTTGCTAGTCAAGAGGTAAAATAAAAGGTATTATATAGGTATGTATAAGACCATTTTAAAGTGTAATAATATTCTTAGCTCATGGGCTGTACAAAACCAGTTTGTTCAGTGGGAGTTGGTATAAGCTATAGTTTGTCAGCCTCTGGCCTAGATCACCAGGTTGTGGTTTAAATCAAAATTTTAAAGCCTATGAATCAGTTTTCATTTGGCTTTAACGGATGTATAGGTGATGAAAATCTGACTCTTCATCTACACTGATCACTGCAAATACTTTGCTTACTGCTTCCAGTTCTTATTGCTGAGAGTTACTGCAGCCTGGTTTGATGAGTCTTTCATAAAACCTGTCAATTATTTTAAGTTATAAAACTAGTGTGGACATGAATTCTAGACATTCAGAGAAGAAAACCAAAGAAGAAGAAAAAAACAAGGTTTAGAAAATCCAATTATTTTTTCTTCCTTGTTTTTTGTTGTTCAAGTACAGTCGTCTCCATTCTGCACCCTCACTCCCCTCCAAATTTTTCCTTCCTTTTAAGGTAAATCTTAGTTGGGTACAGAGCTAGTGTTATTCACTCTCTGTATTTCATAATACGTTACTATTGTTGTTTAATGCACAGATATTCTCATTATTTCTTTTTATCATATCTACCACCTATCTACCTATCCTCTCTCTCTTACTTCCTTCTGCATTCCCTTTCCTCTCCTTTCCTTTCCCCAGGAACAACTATTCTGACACGTTTATATGAATCACTTTGTATATATTCCTCCAAGATGTGCACTGTTGTGTAAGCATAGATTTTTAATTTATGTTGAAGATATGGTCTTAGAGATTTCGATCTAAACTTTGTCTTGGTTTTTCTTCAGTCGTTTATAGTTAAAAGGTGCATTTGTGTTGCCATGTGTATGTCTAGCCTGTAGTTTATAACTCTTTGCATACTTCATCGAATGCATCTGCAGTTTACTTATCCTCTCTTCCAGATGACGTCTGCTCCTCCTCAACTACAAACAATGCTGTGATAAATATTTGTGTACCTGCCTTTATGTGAAATAATGATAGCAATTCTCCTAACAATAGAGATAAAATTAGGAATCTAGTTACTATTGTGACTAACTCAGGGCTTTACAGATTCCGTTGAAGTGTTATAACTTCTGTCATCCATCAACACGATTATGACACACTAAATATTAAAAAGAAATGACACAAAGAGTTTCTTTAAGAGCATAATGCTGATAATTATTCCATTGGAACTAAACTTATTCACTTCCTTAGATTTGATTGAGGTGACAGTCACTGTCTTGAAAATGAATTTTTATGGCACTTCAGTTTTTAAAAACATTTCAGTAGTTGCTCTCCAGATGATAATATACACTCATACCTTTCACAAGCTGGCCAGCATTAACAACGGCCCCTTGCAGGTAAACTGCAGAACCTCTCTGTCAGTTAGTTTCCTTTACTCCCCTCTTCGTCCTTATGCTCCAGCTATCATACGTGGTACAGGTGCATACACTATACAACTCAACCAATGATGTTACAAATCTGTGCTTTAAACACTTGTATGTACATACAGAAACAAGAAAAAATAGTAGTATATGTTTATCTAGAGAATTAACATTTCTAGTGTCCTCCTTGCTTCCTAGAGGTCCAAGTTTATCTGATATTATTTCCCATTAGAATGAAAAACTCCCTTTAGCATTTCACATATTACTGGTTTGCTTATGACAACTCATGTAAAAGATCTAAAATGTCTCCTCTCTTGCCTTTATTTTTGAGGGATAATTTTGTTCGCTACAAAATTCTTAGTTCATATTTTTTCTCTTCAGCACTTTGAATATGTAATTTCAATATCTCCTAGACTCCACAGGATTTTTTAAATTTTTCATTTCAAATAGTTTGACTATAATGTTCTTAGATATGATATTCTTTGAATTTGATGTAGTAGGGTATTGTTGAGATTCTTATATCTGTACATTTATTTTTTTACCAATTTGATAACATATTGGCTATTATTAATTCAAATATTTTGGCCAAACACTCCTTTCCTTCTGAGACACCAATTTAATGTAAATTGGACCTTTTTAATTGTCTTATATGTCCCTGAGACTCTGTTCATTTTCTCTTAATTGACTGGTTTGTTTTTCAGGTTAGATAATTTCTATTGTTCTACCCTCAAGTTTACCGACTCTGTCATCATGCTGTAATTAAAAAATAATAGATAGTGTAATTTTCTGAAATTTTATTTGGTTCCTTTTTATTTAGCTTCTCTACTGAGATTCCTCACTTTTTATTAATTATGAGCATATTTATCTCTATATCATTGATCATTATTATAATTGTTTTAAAATTCTTATTTTGCTCAAATACCTCAGTCATCTCCAGATTGAACACTGCTAATTGTCTTTTCTTTTGATCATGAGTGACAGTTTCCTGGTTTTCCATGTGTCAAGCAATTTTGTATTGCACTCTTGTCATTGTGAACAATACTTTGTGTTGGGATTTTGTTATAGTATGTTGAAGAGTATTACCCTTTGTTTGTTTTAGCTGACAAATTTCAAACTTTATCTCCTGGGTGCCAATTCAAACTTTAGCTCAGTTCTTTAATCCCCAGCTGTGCTGCTTAGAGCCAGACACACACACACACACACACACACACACACACACACACAGAGAAATCAGCCAGAAATATACACAAAATTTGGGGCTTCTCTTCTCTGGGTTATTCTTTTCTCAGATTGTCTGCTTATTTTTAAGTGGCCACAATTGCCCAGAATAACTGTGGGGTTTCTGACAGAGTTTTAGCCACCCAACTGAGCATTATTGCAATCTTTTCCCAGTCTACAAACCATCCAGTCCTAGAAAATCATCCTTGTTATTTTCTTCTGAATATTGACTGTTCTCTAGAAATTCTCTGCATTTAGTGTTGCTCTCCAATATGTTCAAGTATTTTTTGCTTATTTCCTTTCCTATCCTTCCTTTCCGTATCCTTCCCTTCCCTTCCCTTCCCTTCCCTTCCCTTCCCTTCCCTTCTCTTCCTTCCCTCCCTTCCATAATTCCTTGCTTTTCTCTCTCCTTCCCTATCTTCTTCTATCCCTATCCCTTTCTTCTCCCATCTTTCCTTTTCTTTGTCTCTCTCAGATAAGGTATAGTAGGGGATTCAAATACATGCAAATTTGAATGCGATAATAAATCCACCTTTAAAATCCAACAAAACACAAACCTTTTGATATTTGACACTGAATAATATAAACATTCCCACAGTTAGAAGATAAACCATGATCTGAAATATTTTATATAATGTAATATTGTCGTTAGATAAAAATAATTCCCAATAGTATTTTTAAAAATGTTTACTCAGTTTTCTTTATATAAAAAGGATATCAGAGAACAAGAAAATGTCCTTTTTATCTGAAATATGCTAACATTCTTATTTGTTTTAAATAGATAAAAATAATTCCCAATAGTAATTTCAAAAATGTTTACTCAATTTTCTTTTTATAAAAAGGATATTGGAGGACAAGAAAATGTCCTGTTTATCTAAAATATGTTAACCTTCTTATTTGTTTTAAATACTTTTTAAAATTCTCACCTGAGGACATGTTTATTGATTTTGGAGAGAGAGGAAAGGAGAGACAGAGAGAGAGCAAATCGATGTGAGAGAGAAACCTATCAGTTGCCTCTCATACGTGCCCCAACCAGGGATCGAACCACACCCTGGGTGTGTGCCCTGACTGGGATTGAACCCACGACCTTTTGGTGTATGGGAGGGCCCTCAACCAACTGAGCCACTGAGCCAGGACTAAATATTTGTATTTTTAAGATCTAATTATAAGAATATTTTCAAGAAGAGAATTTAAAAAAACATGCCTGCAAAATCTGCAATAGTCAAGTTGCTCTGATTTTCATGCTGTCATCAAGTTTGAATTAACCTTGATAAACTTTTGGCCCTGAAATTGGAAAAAGAAATATTGA
The DNA here is from genome assembly GCF_022682495.2 of Desmodus rotundus. Taxonomy (NCBI): domain Eukaryota; kingdom Metazoa; phylum Chordata; class Mammalia; order Chiroptera; family Phyllostomidae; genus Desmodus; species Desmodus rotundus. Next base: position 71,658,936 of record NC_071389.1, on the reverse strand, counting down.
GAACCTGATTTTAGAGTGTAAGTGTAATGTAGCTTGTGACCTTTGTAAATAAGCAGAATTCAAGACTAAAGTGAACAACAGTTTAGTCTGGGCAATGACTGGTAAGTGAGAGATTTTATCATCCTAAATGAGACTGAACATGATTGTTTCTCCCATTCATCAGAAGAGCGGTAATTAAGTTAAGGATGAGATAGCAGAACTTACTGGATTTTCTCCATTCTTAGTCAATTGGAAATGGGCATGGTATCTAAAAACAAAATTGTTATTTTGTTATTTATATTTTGGTGATGAAAATGGAAGAAATGGCTCTCAAAAAGGAGAAATGAATTGAAGAAATATGTGGCTATATCCCAAAATACTAGTAACGTATTGTGACAAGCAAAAGGAGATATTTGATATAACATAGATATTTTTAATATGTAATTCGGTATATATATTCATTGTTGTGCATTAAATATACATTTAATCCTACATAGTACTTGTGACCTTATCTAAATTACGTTTTATATGTACCAATAATAGTAAAATGTCCTAAACCCCAGTGTAATCATTCATGTGTAGATGAACAAATGTATTATTTTGTTCCATTAAAATGTTGTTTTTATGACCAAATAACATATCTGAATATCTAATATGTCGCCAAAGAGGGTTTCCAAGGGTCATCCTGATTGTAAACTGAAGACCTCAGTAATCACTGGATAACTATGCATTACCTTTATACTTGCTCAGTGCCATAGCCAGATTTAATCTCTGCCTGCTTTCATTTTTAAGTGCTTTGGTGTCCAAGCATTAAAATCGGGCTAGCTCCCAGAAATGCGTATATATGAGGCCTGCCTCACAGTCTTTGCTCTTGCTGCTGCAGCTTCTATCATTCTCTGGTCTGCCAAGTCCTAAGCTTTTACTCCTGAGCATCCTCTGGTTCCAACTATTTGCACACAAGCATTTGTGTTTTGTCTTTCCAATTGGTTTCTCTTGTTCTTTTGATCAGACTACTGAGCCTCTTGATGATTTACTTTTCAGATTGTTTTGTACTATGCATACCCTACTAAGCTTTCTTATGGTCTACATATTGGCTTTTAGCTTCATTATATTTTTATGAACTTAATTTTTTTCTGGTGCAGTTTCTGGTATATGGCTTAAGCTGGTTCTTCTTCTTGTTCTCTGCTTCTCAAGTAACTTTGAGAAACTGGCTTTGTCTCTAGGCTATGCCATCTCTTATTTTAATCCCATTGCTGATTTTCTTTATTTTTTCTTTTTTATTAAAATTTTTTAATTATTGTATTATGATTGTCCCAATTTGCTGTCCACTGCCCCCACCTTCCTTACCCCACCTGCCTGCCCTGCTTCCATAGTTAATCCCCACCCTGTTGTCCATGTCCATGGGTCATTTATACTTTAACTTGCCCTTTTAAAATATTACATGTTTTTACTTTCATAAATAATATTTTCAGATTTTTATAATAAAAACACATCTTTTCTGCTTCTCATAGTCTTTGTTTTTCTCTTTCTGCCATAATTTCAGTACCATGTGCCTCCAACTGGTATTAATTTTCATAATATATCATTAACCTGATATACCAGAGAATTAAAAGAAATAAAAACTCAACATTAATAATAAATTTCCTCCTCAATCCATTAATGCTACCATGTACATAAATGATTTTCTATCCCATATTCTTAATGTTTTTCAGGTCAATGTGGTCCAGTTTTGAAATAGTATTTAGAGAACAATGGGTTCTTAAACTGTGGCACTTACCTTGCTTTTCAAATGCTTCATTAATAAATACGTGAATATTAGTTAGTGTCCGTTGGTGCTATTTGGAGGCTGCTGTTATAGTTCTCTGTTGGATGACTGCTGAAGGATGTGCACCATGGACTGCAGTAACCGTCCAGGTGGGTGGATGGAAAAGATAGCAGTGATGCCAACGAGACATGAAAGGCCTTTGTTACTCTGCAAGGAAAATCTTGCCTTGACTCTTACGAAGTCTAATCTTCAGATTTATTAAAACTTCTCTTCCCTTCCTTATAATAAAAATTGAGTTATTTGTTTTTTTTGCTAGTTAGTTGTATTTGTTTCTTATATATTTTGGATATTAACTCCTTATCGTATATGTGGTTTGCAAATATGTTCTGCTATCCAATAGGAAAAACTTTATTGATGTTTTTTGTTGCTGTGCTTTTTAGTTTGAGGTAGTCCCACTTGTTTATTTTTCTTTTGTTGCCTTTGCTTTTGGTGTCAAATCAAAAAATATGCCAAGACCAGTGTCGAAGACATTTCTCTCTATTTTCCTTTAGAAGTTTTATGGTGTCAGGTCTTATGTTCAAGTTCTTAATCAATTTTTTGAGTTGATTTTTTTGCATATAGTATAATATAGGGTCCACTTTCATTCTTTTGCATATGACTACCCAGTTTTCCCAATACGATTTAATGAAGAGACTGTCCTTTCCCCGTTGAGTATTCTTGCATTCTTTGTTGTAAACTTGTTGAATATATATACATGCATTTATTTTTTGGACTCTCTGTTCTGTTCTGTTGATTTTTGTGTCTATGTTTATGCTAATAGCACACTGGTTTGATTACTATAGCTTGGTAATACAGTTTGAAATCAAGAAGCGTGATGTCTCCAGTTTTGTTCTTCTTTCTCAATATTCCTCTGGCTATTTGGTGTCTTTTGTGGTTCTGTACAAATTTTAAGATTGTTTTCACTATTTCTCTGAAAGATGCCATTTGAATTTGAAAGGAATTACATTAAATCTGTAGATGTCTTTAGGTAATATGGACATAGTAACTATTAATTTTTTCAGTCCACAAGCATGGAATATCTGTCTTGTTTGTGTCTTTTTTATTTATTTCACAATGTCTTATAGTTTTCAGTGTACAGATTTTTTACTTCTTTGGTTAAATTTATTCCTAATTTTTTTATTCTTGTCGATGCTATTATAAATAGAATTGTTTTCTTTATTTTTCTTTCTGATAGTTTGTTGATGATATATAGACATACAATTGGTATTTGCATATTGATTTTGTATCCTGAAACTTTACTGAATAGACATTTTTCCAAAGAAGAAATACAAATGACAAACAAGTAGATGAAAAGATGTTCAACATCACTAATCATCAAGGAAATGCAAATTAAAGTGATAATGAGATAACACCTCATACCTGTTAGAATGGCTATTATCAAAAGAAACAACAAATAAATGTTAGTGAAAATGTGGAGAAAAGGAAGCATTTATGCACTGTTGGTGGAAATGTGAATTGGTGCACCCACTATGAAACAGCATTATGGAAGTCCCTCAATAAATTAAAAATAGAACTATATGACCCAGCAAGCCCACATCTGTGTATCTATCCAAAGAAAACAAAACTATTACCTCAAAGAGCTATGTGTACTCTCATGTTTGTTGCAGCTGTACATACAATAGCAAGGCATGGAAACAACCTAGACATCTGTCAACAGATGAATAGATAAAGAAAATGTGATATGTATATCCATTTCTGTATCTATATCTGTATCTATACCTACATCTATCTATCATCTATCTATCTATCATCTATCTATCTACATATACACCATGTAATATTATTGAGCCATAAAAAGGAAGGAAATTCTGCCCATTGTAGCAATATCGATGAACCCTGAGGGCATTAGGCTTAGTGAAATAAACCAGATAGAGAAAGACAAGTATTTCATGGTATCATTTGTATGTGGAATCTAAAAACTAAAATAACCCAAGTAATAAATAAATAAATAAAAATGAAAATTAAAAAATCAAACTCATAGAAACAAAGTAGAAATGTGACTGTTAAAGGCAGAGGTGGGACAAATAGAGAGAGGTAAAGGGGTACGAACTTATACGATGAATATGGTCTGAGTGTCTAATGTACAACATGTGTAGCATGGTGACTAAAATTGATAATGTTGTATTTTATAATTGATATTTTCTAAGAGAACGGAACCAGAATGTTGTTACCAAAAAATAAATACGTAGGAAATATGTAAAGTGATGAATGTGTTAATTAACTAGGTGGAAAGGGAAATCCTTTCACAATGTATATTTATATCAAATCATCATGTTATACATTTTAAATATCTTACAATTTTACTTGTCAACTATACCACAATAAATAAAAACTCTTACTCTTCCCATCATTCATTATTCATGACATTTGATATATTTGCGTTGTTGTTTGTGTAAGGAAAAAATCTTCTATTGGGAAGCATCTTTTGAGAGGAACAGAATCAAGAAGTTATTGGATGGTTAAAGCCAAGTACCATTTAAGCAATAGTGTTAATATGTAAGTAGTTAAAGGTGAATGGAAAGTCCCTTAGCAATCTGTTTCCATTTTAAGAGGATCCTGTATTTTGTTTTTCTAATATATTTGTAGGTGTCACCTCTTTTAGGAATAATCAATAGGCCGGCCACCATAAAAGTGGTCACTGGTATAACTGGGTGCCTGGTCCCCAGAGGTGCCAAAGTCCCTTACAATTTCAAGCAACTTGTGTGGAGTAAATTCTACCCCACTTTGCACTTGTGTTTTTGAGGAAATTAAAAAGGCTGAGCTCATGATAAGAAAGGAATTCTGTTTTCTGTGCTGGGCTCCTCCTGTAAGGACCGCATGGGTAGTAGAGGAAATTTTTCGGGTGCTGGAGCAGCGGTGGAATTCGTACATACGCGCATGTATGCCACTCACACAGGCACACGTAGCGCATCCCAATAAAGCTGTTCACATGGGCCTGAAAGTTAGAATCCCACTTGCCACTGCGTGAAGATCGCACATTTAGATTTCTCGTTACCTCAATTCTTTTCTTTTCAGTGTAAAATCTGAATGAGAGAAGTGAAAATACACCACAAAACTTTGAAATCAGGAATTTTAATTTCCCTTTTTATTTTCTTAAAAAATTATAAAGAAATGCATAACATACAGATGCACAGAATACTACCCACATACATAAGGTGCAGCTGAGCGGTCTCTCAGTAAGGACAGCATTAGCTTTTTTCTGAAAGGGCTCTGAGCCTGTTCATGATGACGTCACTGAAGGGTGAGCGTTTCTCTTGGTTTGGCTACCTTACTTTTTCCTGCATACCTCAGGTTCTCAAGGCGAGGATACAAATAAAAAAGGGAAACTTGCTCTTCTTTTCCTACTACCACCTCTGTGATGCAATTTTGAATCCCTTGGAGTGTCTTATAATCAGAAGTCTCATCTGAAAGGTTGCTGGTAAAACTGCCATTTACTACACAGTACCTATTTTATTTTAAAATATTTTGATCAGCATAATAGATGGAATTTAAACTAATTCACACTTATTAGATTTTCTTTTTTCAATGTTTATGTTAGCATCACAGAGACTTTGCAAAAAGTTTTTATAAAAAAAACACAATACTTTGACCTTTCTGAATCTGGAATAAAACGATTAAGGCGACCTAATCTCTCATTTCTTTTTTTGCTGGTTACAAAGTGTGAACCACATCAGATGGTGACCATTCTGCAACTTAGGCAATTCCTGGGAAGTCTGACCACAGACTCCTTTAATGATTCATCCATCCTAGGACTCAACCCAGACTGTTGGAATTTCTTATGAGACATACCTTGAAGCTTGAAGTTACCCCATAAGGTTTTTTTCCTACAGAGTTTAAAAACCTTCTTAGTGTAATAATCCCTAGTATACTTAGCATGGTTATTAAATGGTGGTAGACCTAATTTTCTTTAAAGTAAGCTTTCTTAAGCATTTAACATTTCTCATATATTTAACTGTCTACTCACTCTTTTGTATATTTCAGGATATAAATTAATAATGATAATTGAAATTATTATAAAGTTTCACAGTTCATAACACACTTTTATATCCATGTCTCTTCATTTGGTCCTTCCAAGAATGTTGTGATACACAAGGGGAGGAGGTCTTCATACACTTAGACCAGAAAGGAAGAAATTTGGGAGGGGGTGAAGTTATGCTAATATGAACCAAAGGTACAGACAAAAAAGGAGATAGATACAAGAGCTGACAATAATGCAACGTGTATAGATTTCAGTTGCCAAGCTATACAAGAGATGTATCTATCTAGAACAGTTTCACTTTTCTGATTTGCTGATTCTTATATTGAAATCAAAACCCCTTATTGTTTGCAGACTCTTGCCTAATCAAATGGATACCAAATCCCACTGTGACCAAGCTAGTACACAAATGTCACACACACTGAGTGTGCACAAAGACTTTTATGAATGAAACATGCCTGCATCCACATTGTGGCTACTAATCTTTTTTTTGATCTTGCCCTCTTCCCCTTCACTTTTCTGTATTCTACCTGCCCATCTGCTCCATCTCTTGCTGGGTAAGCAGTTCAAAGAGCTGAAACACATTTGTATTTTAAGAGCTTGGGGATAAAGTTGTTTCACAAAAAGTTGAAGTTACCTCTATTCAGGTAGAACTCAGAGAAATCACTTCCCCATTTTTTTCTTCCCTGAGCACTGCTCAAGGACACTTCCTCTCAAGATGGCAGAGTAGGTAAATGCTGTGGTCACCTTTTCCCATGACCATGTCAAATTACAACTAAACTATAGAACAATGATCTTTGAGAACTGCCTGAAGTCTAGATGAACAGAAGTTCTAAAAGTAATGATATAAAGAAGAAGTCTCATGGAGACTGGTAGGAGGGAAGGAGATGTGGAATAGGCTGGTCAGACAGCCTCCTTAGGTAAAAAATCGGGAGGAATATTTTGGTTGCAGAGGTCACCCCTGAGGAATAAGTGGTCCAAGCCCCACACTAGCCCCCCCAGCTCAGGGTTCCACTTCCAGGAAGAGATGTTCCTGTAATTTCTGACTGTAAAGACTAGCAGGGATAGTGGCTGAAGGAGACAGAGAATGTCTGGAGTTCCAGGCATTCCACTTAAAGGGCCCATGCATGGATTTACTTGCTGACAGACTCACAGGCTCTGCACCCCAGTGCTGGAACAGCAGCTTGATAAGTGTGAGGGACATATGAAGAGGAACTGAATTGTCTGGCTTCAGGATGAAGACTGGAGGAGCAGCTTTATCCCAGACAGAAGTACTTGACAGAAGCCTTTGTTTCTGTGTTGAGCCCTCCCCCTGCATGCACAGGCAGGCTCTATATCTGAGTCTCCATCAACCTGGCTAACACTGTTTGCCCCATCCTGGTGAATCCCTGAGACTCCAGCTGACTCAATTTGTGGGCCCACCCAAGCCACTTCTAGTGACTTTTCCATACAAATGGCCTGCCCTGTCTTATGGTGCAGACTTTACTGAAATATGTCTAAGGTTCACAACCCCCAAAGAGTACCACCTGGACTCAGCAGGCCTTGTACCTCTTGCTAAGTGCCTCAAGCCTGGCATTAGTGACAGCCATCCTTGTGTCATGGCCTAACCTCTCCCAGGTACCACCAAGGCCAGCACAAGCGGCAACCACATGCAGATCAATTTATAGCCCATACCAGGTGGCCCTGGGCAGAGCAAAGGCAGTAGCTGAACTTGACCTCCATCACAGCTCCTCCCAAGAGGCTCCAGACCCAACATTCTCAGTGGCTAGCTTGAGACCATATCAGAGCAGCACCCAACCTGTTGCAGAAACAACACACCAGAAGGGCAGACTTGGCAGGCACCAGAGCCCATTAAAGTGAGTCCTGCTCCATGGGCACAGCCACTGCACAAAAACTTCTCTGCTATAGTCACAGGTAGTTCTCATAGCCAATCAGCCCAAGGGTCAATCACTCCCACTGATGTGCCAATAGCAATCAAGGCTAAACTACAACAGAAGGGCACAAACAACCCACAAAAGGGACACACCTTTTGTGGGTTACTCAGGTGATCAGGGATACTGCACCACTGGATCCCACTGGACACTAATTAAATAAGGCCATATTATAAATTACCAGTTCCAGTTAATACATAGAAACAAATATAGGGAATCAACCAAAATGAAGAGCAAAGAAACACATCCCAAATAAAAGAATAGAACAAAACTCCAAGGAAAAAAATAAACAAACTGGAGACAAGCAATCTAGCATATGCAGAGTTCAAAAGAGTCTTTATAAGGATGCTCAATAAAATCACTGAGAACTTTATAAAAGAGATAGGATACATAAAAGATGAGATGAAAACATGAAAAAGAACCAGTCAGAAATAAAGAATACAATAACTAAAATGAAGAATATGTTAGAGGGAAACAATAGTAGATTGGATGAAGCAGAGGACTGCATCAGCAATTTGGAAGAGCAAGTAGCAGAAAACAACCAATGAGAACAGAAAAAAAAATCCAAAATAATTGAGGACAGTTTAAGGGACCCCTGATCCAACATCAAGAGAGTACCTATTTTACCTTAAAAGCAGCAAGAGAAAAGCAGTTATCTGTCTGCAAGGGCGCTCCCAGAAGGCTGTCAGCTGGTTTCTCAACAGAAACACTTCAAGCCAGAAGGGGTTGGCATGAAATATTCAAAATGATGAAAAATAAGGACCCACAACCAAGACTACTCTATCCAGCAAGGCTATCATTTAAAACTGAAGGTGAAATAAAGAGCTTCCCAGACAAAAACAAACAAACAAACAAACAAAAAATCTAAAGGAGTTAATTACCACCAAATCAATATTGTAAAAAAAAATGGTAGAGGGACTGCTTGAAAGAGAAGGAGAAGGAGAAGAGGAGGAGGAAGAAGAGGAAGAGGAGGAAGAGAAGAACAGAAAAATATAAAAGAAATATATAGAAAAGGAATATAAGTATAAAGAATAAAATGGCAATAAATAAGTACCTATCAATAATAACCTTAAATGCAAACAGATGAAATGCTTCAATGTAAAGACATAGGGTTGCTTAAGAGATAAGAAAACAAAGCCCTTATTTATGTTGTCTACAAGAGACCCACCTCAGAACAGAACGTACACACAGACTGAAAGGAAACAGATGGAAAAAAATATTCCATGCAAATCGAAACAAAAAAAAAGATGGTGTAGCAATATTTATATCTGACAAAATAGACTTCAAAAAAAAACTGACCATAACAAGAGACAAAGTAGATCACTGCTTAGTACTGAAGGACTTGATCCAACAAGAGGACATAACTGTTGTAAACATATATGCATCCAACATAGGAGCACCTAAATATATGAGGAAAATCGTGGTGGGCATTAAGTGAGAGAGTGACATCATAATAGGGGATTTTAACATCACTGTCATCAACAATGCATAGATCTTCCAGGCAAAAAATCAACAAGGCAACAGTGACCTTAAATGATACACTGGATCAGATAGATTTAATTGATATTTATAGAACATTTTATCCTAAAGCAGCAGAATATACATTCTTCTCAAGTGCACGTGGAATATTCTCAAAGATAGATAACATGATAGGACACAAAATAGGCCTTAAAAACTTCAACAAGACCAAAATCATATTAAGCATCTTCTTTGACCACGATGGTATGAAACTAGAAATCAATTACAATAAAAACCCCCGAAAAACATTCAAACACATGGAAGCTAAATATCATATTATTAAACAAATAATGTGTTAACAATGAGATCAAGGAAGAAATAAAAAATTCCCTGGAAATAAAAAATTGAACACCCCCCCAAAATCTGTGGGACAGAGCAAAAGCAGTCCTGAGAGGGGAATTCATAACATTACAGGCCTAACTTAAGAAGCAAGAAAAATCTCAAATAAACAATTTAAACCTACATGGAAAAGAAGTAGAAAGAGAAAGACAAAGCCCAGAGTAAGTAGAAGGAAATAAGAAAGACTGGAGCAGAAATAAATGAAATAGAGTCTAAAAAAATACAAAATATCAATTAATCCAAGAGCTGGTATGTTTAAAAGATAAACAAGATTGACAAACCTTTAACTGGACTCATCAAGAAAAGAAGAGGGAGAACCCGCATAATTAAAATTAGAAATGAAAGAGGAGAAGGATCAAGTGACATTACAGAAATACAAACGATTGTAAGAAAATATTGTGAACAACCACCAGGGGGGGACACAAAAACCCCAGAATTTATTTATAAAAAATTGTGTATTTATTCTTGCATATTTAAACTTCAGTCACCTTCAAAGTACTCTCCATCTGATACAATACACCTGTCAAGACATTTTGTCTACTGCTCAAAACAGTGTTTGAGCTTGTTGATTTTGATGCCTTTAGTGCTTCTGCCATTTTTTGTTTCACCCCTTCCACACAAGCAAAACGTTTCCCTTTGAGACTTTTTTCATCCAGGGATCCCAAAACAAGTAACTCGGTTGAATAGAGATGATGGGGCATGTAGGTTATGCCTTTGTTGCTCAAACACTGCTGCCCACATGGTGTGGGCAGGTGCCCTTGTAAATCACCCAGAATGAAAGGGGCAAACACATTGAAAGAGTCTTCCAAAAAATTCAGTGAAGCCCAACATAGCCTCTTACAACAATGCCAGCTGGTACACTGATCCAGGTGTGTTCTTAGAACACTAATCTAATGGGGGAAACCTGTACCACAAGGGGCCTGCCCTCCAGAAGATAATTCATGTTTTGGGGGGGTCCCCACACATATGCCAAAAAATTGGACAACTAGGATGACATGGATAAATTTCTAGAAACATACAATCTTCCAAAACTGAAGCAGGAGGAATAGACCAGTTACAACTAATGAAATTGAAGTAGTGATAAAAACAAAGATCTCCCAGCAAACAAAAGTCCTAGGTCAGATGGCTTCACTCTTTTTACAAGGCCAGCCTTAACCTAATTCCAAAACCAGAAAAAGATGTTACAAAGAAAAAAAATTATAGGTCAATATCTGTGATGAAGATAGATGCTAAAATTCTCAACAAAATATTAGCAAACTGGATCCAGTATCATAGGCCATGAACAAGTGGGATTTTTCTGGTGATGCAAGTTTGTTAGAATATTTGCAAATTCATAAACATGATATAGCACACTTTAAAAGTGAAGGATAGCCCTGGCTGGTGTATCTCAGTGGACCGAGTGCTGGCCTGCGAACCAAAGGGTCGCTGGTTCAACTCCCAGTCAAGGCACATGCCTGGGTTGGGTGCCAGGTCCCTAGTAGGGGGTGCAGAAGAGGTAACCGCACATTGATATTCTCTCCCTCTCTTTCTCCCTTCCTTCCCCCCTCTCTAAAATATAAATAAATAAAATCTTTAAAAAATTAAAATGAGGGCTAAATATCACATGATCATATCAATAGATGCAAAAATGCATTTGATAAAATCCAGCACCCATTTATGATGGGTGGGTATTGAGACCATTTATGACAAACCCACAGACAATATCATCCTCAATGGACAAAAACTAAAAAGATTTCCTTTAAGATCAGGAGCAAGAATGAATGTCTGCTTTCACCACTCTTATTCAGTGTAGTACTGGGAGTACTAGTCGCAAATCAGACAAAAAGAAGAAATAAAAGGCATCCAAATTAGAAAAGAGGTAGCAAAACTGTCATTATTTGCAGATAACATAATATTGTACATAGAAAACCCTAAAGAATCCCCCTAAAACTACTACATCTAATAAATGAATTTGGAAAAGTACCAGGGAACAAAATCAATATTCAAAAATGGGTAGGATTTTAAAAACACTAATGAACTATAGAAGGACAAATTAAAAAAAATCCCACTTACTATTCAAAAACAACAAAACATAAGGTACCTAGGAATAAGTTTAAACAGAGAGGCAAAAGACCTGTACTCAGACAACTACAGGGTATTGAAAAAAGAAATTGAGGAATATACAAATAAGTGGAAGCAAATACTGTGTTCATGGATTGGGCTATATAACGTTATTAAAATGTCCATACTACACAGGACAATCAATAGATTCAACGCAATTCCTATTAAAAAACCAATGACACATTTTAAAGATCTGGAACAAATATTTAAAAAATTATACAGAACCAAAAAAGACCCTGAATAGCATCAACAGTCTTAAGAAGAATGAAGTTGGAGTCATCATAGTACTGGGTATCAAACTATGCTACAAAGGCATTAGTCAAAACAGCCTGGTACTTACATAAGAACAGGCATATCATCAATGGAATGGAACAGAAAGCCCAAAAATAAACCCACAACTTTATGGTCAATTAATATTTGACAAAAAAGGCAAGAGCATACAATGGAACACGAGAGTGCCCTCAATAAATGGTGATGGAAAAATTGAAGAGGTACATGGAAAAAATTGAAACTAGAAGACCAGTTTACAACATACACAAAAATAATCTCAAAATGGATAGAAGACTTAAATGTAAGTTGAAAAACCATAAAATTCCTAGAAGAAAACTAGTCAGCAAAGTCTTGGATATTTCTCGTACGACATTTTTTTCTGATATATCTCCTTGGGCAAGGGAAACCAAAGAAAAACAAAATGGGACACATCCAACCAAACAATTTTTGCCCAGCAAAGGAAACTATCAACAGAATGAAAAGACAACCTACTGAATGAGAGAACATATTCACCAATGATACATCTGATAAAGGGTTAATATCCAAAATTATAAAGAACATAAAACTCAACACCAAAAACCCAATCATATTCAAAAATGGGCAAAGGACCTGAATAGACACTTCTCCAAGAAGGACTATCAGATTGCCAATAGAAATATGAAAAGATGCTTAACATCACTAATCGTCAGAGAGATGCAAATTAAAACCACAATGATATCACTTCACACATGTCAGAATGGCTATCATCAATAAATCAACAAACAAGTGCTGGCTAGGATGTGAAGAAGACGGAAACCTTAAGCATTGTTGGTAGGAATGTAGGTTGGTGCAGCTACTGTGGAAAGCAGTATGGAATTACCTCAAAAATTTAAAAATGGAACTGCCTTATCACCCAGCAATTGGGCTTCTGGGAATTTATGCAAAGAAATTTGAAACACTAATTCTAAAGAATATATGCACTCTTATGTTCACGGCAGCGTTATTTACAATCGCCAAGATTTGGAAGCAGCCCAAGTGCCCATCAGTAGATGAGTGGACACAAAAGGTGTGGTATATTTGTGCAATGAAATACTACTTGGTTGTGTAAAAGAAGAAAATCTTATATTTTGCAACAGCATTGGTGGGCCAGAAGAGTATTATGCTAAGTGAAAAAAAGCCAGTTAAAGAAAGACAAGTACCATATGGTTTCACTCATATATGGAATCTAATGAACAAAGTGAACTAACAAACAAAAGAGACAGGCTTATAGATAGAAAGTAGGCCAACATCTGTTCAGGGGTAGGGGCCATGGGAAGGTGGAATGATTGAGCAAAAATGAAGAAAAAGGGAAAAACCCATGGATATGGACAACGGTGCGGTTATTGCCTGGTGGAGCGGGGCAGTTGAAGGTGGAAGAAGGTGTGGGTGTGATAAATGTTGGTGGTGGGAGAATTGACTTGGGCGGTGAGCACACAACATCGTGTATAGGTGATGTGTTGCGCAATTGTGCACCTGAAACCTGTATAATTTTGTTAACCAGTGTCACCCCAATAAATCCAATAAAAATGACAACAAAAAATGAAGCATTATCATGAGAAAAAAAAAAGAAACCCAAAACACTAATTGAAAAAGACATGCACGCATCCATCTCTATGTTTATTGCTGCATTATTTACAACGGCCAAGATAAGGAAGTAACCTAAGTGTCCATCAATAGGCAAATGGATAAAGAAGAGATGGCATATATCTAGAACGGAATGTGACTCAGCCACAGAAAATGAAATCTTGGCATCTGGTACAACATAGACAGACCTAGAAGGTAGTATGCTAAGAGAAAAGACAAATACTATACAATTTCACTTACATGTACAATCTAAACAACAAAATAAATGAACAAAGAAAACAGAAACAAACTCATAAGCATGGAGAACATTTCAACGGTTGCCAGGTGGGAGGGGTTTTGGGAGGATGGGTGAAAAAGGGGAAGGGATTAAGAAGTACAAATTGCCAGTTATAAAAACAGTCAGTACTTGAACAACCATAAAAAAGTTATAAATAAGTAAATAAATAAATGAATAAAGAACAGTCAGGGGATGTAAAGTACAGCAGAGGGATTGTAGACAGTAATATTGTCATTGCTCTGTATGTGGTCAGAGGGGCACTAGGCCTATCAAAGAAATCACTTTGTACATTATATGAATGTCTAAGCACCAGGTCGAACACCTGAAGCTAGTATCGTACATCAACTGTGATTGAAAAGATAAAAAAGTTATTAAAATATAAAATTAAAGCTGGAAACTATGTGTTGTGTTTTAAAAATCAAAATTATTTGTGAAGTTCCTGGCTGAAGGATGAGAAGATAACTCAGTCTCCGAATGTTTAAACTGTCAGGAATTCCTTAAGCGGCGACGTGACAGTCAGGGTTGAGAAGCGGGAGCTCAGGGCGTCTCTCCTCGGTGAGCTGGCTGGTGGATGACGTCCTGTTTGGCCTGCTCTCTTTGTCTCTTCCCTGGTTGTCTCCAGTCTGCAGAGCAAGAAAACTTAAAAGGCTACTAGGGTTTTGTGGGTCAGATACCCAATGGCAAAAATTTTCCCTACTCCACAAACCCCAAAAGAAAACAACCTCTTTTTGAAATTGGAAACTTTAAAGGAAGATTTATGAACCTTCAGGTTGATGAAACCATCTGGTGCTTTGGAGTGTGCAGGCTGGTGGCTTGACAGTTCAAAGTTTGCACTGCCCCTCACCCTGCCCCCGCGCTCCCCTTTATAGATAGCTCAGTGCAGTCTCCATGCTGAAACTTAAGAGATGGTGTTTTAAACTTATGGGACAACTTGTAAAAATCAGTAGGATTTAAAAGAATCCTACTGCTACTTTTTAAAAACATTCTTACTGTCTGTTACAGGCTGCATGAAGGAGTCCCGTTGGTGAACTCTGAATTTCCACTCTGCTTAGCTTCTTTGCAGGAGCACTGTATAATTTTGGTTTTGTTTTGACAGTTGGTGACCTTTGACCCCCTCAGTAAAATGTTTAGGCTGAAGAGGGCTGAAAAGAGCTTTCAGATGGGATATTTCCAACCTCTTTCAAGCTAGAGCAATCTTCCCCTCAGCACTCAAACCCTTATATAGAAATGGTTTTCAGCCTCTACACGGTGTTCTGGTGGAACAAATCAGATCAAAGCCTTGCTTAATATGTTTGAAAAATGCACATCCGCATTGCAGAGCAAAAACATGTTATGGAAATCAATAATATCATATTCAGGCAGCCCTAACTTCAAAGTGACTCCTATGTGTGTTCTCAATTTCAAAAGAAAAAGGAGAAAATGAGAACAGGGTGCATAAGTTTTCTCTGCTTAATTCTATTTATAACTGAGCCGAGATCTCAAATGTCTCTTTACTGCTTTTTGACAGGTCCCCAAGGACTCTGGGTGTAGGGCAATCTGCTTATTAATTTCCTGCACCTGTGATAATCTTGTACACTTAGGTTACAAGAGTGGCAAACTTTTTTCCATCCCATGATTTTGGAATGCAAATCATTGACACTTTATTGGAGGAGTAGCATTTTGGGGAGAATAGAAAATACAGAGATAATGTGGATTAACACTTTAGAGTCTTTGATTCCCTGAAAATTTGCTTGTAGTGATTGGTTATTTTCCATTGTTGTTACAATATTGGTTGAGCACACTTTGGCTATGTGTCACTCTCCTAGGCACAGTATAATTAAATCCTTGATTATATAATTATCTTTAATAATCTTTATATCTTTACATTATACAAGCTTTGGGGTTAAGACTGTTGTTTTTACATGTTGAATACACTTCATTATTACATTAGAACCTCTAGTCTTCTATGTACATTAATGCATGTAAACCAGTGTATTATATCAATACTTCCTTGACACCTGTATCACGCATATAGTATTTGATTGACTGGAAACTAAATATTCGCCATACTGTGATGGAAGGATCATATAAAATCAACTCTCCTGCCAGCTCTTTGTTTTTCCTTTCTTGAAATGGTGATAATGAACTATCCTATGGTGGCGGTCCATGTTCAGGGTGAGATGCTCAAAAGGAAAGGCCCAGGGATTCAATCTTGAGATCTGATCTACTTCTTAACTCCGCCGTAACCTGTTTGAGGTCATGTCAAAGGTTAGGCAAGGCCGCATTAGTCCTTCCATAACAATAACTCCTATTTGCTGCTCAATCTCTGATAAATCTCCTTGTTTGTAACCTTTTTTTCCAATACAGTGTTACATGCCAAAGTTTACATGACAGACTGAGAGGAAACTATTTGAATTGTGGATTTTAACAGATTCTACATGGCCATTATTTAGAAAATGGGGACTCTCCAGATTGACCAGATATGATGCACTCAGATATTTGTCTGAACTGATTCTGGACCTGACTCATCTGTGACTGTAACTTGGTTTCCAGAACTGCATTTCTCTTCAACTTAAACTCCAAAAATCCATCAGGTATTTGGATCAGGTTCCTTTGAATTTACTTCTAGCTAATTCCCTCAGATACACCTTGCAGACTAAGGGTGCCTCTGAACTCTTTACACAATAAAATCACATCTCTTAAAATGCTTCTTAATTATGCTGCTCAGCAGCTGATTGGTTTAAAAAGCAGACAGACATAGGTTTCTTTCTTCCATATCATTTTGTAATTGGTAGGGGAAAAAAAGAGGCCTTTAATAAGCATTGTTGAGTGGATACACAGATAGAAAGTCAGGATTTTAGAAGTACCTTTCACTCCTATTTATCCTCGCATCCTATTCGTCCCCAGTTTTCTCAGACATTTCCTCCTCAGAAAAGGTATTTCACTTAACTCTCATGTCAAGTGCTATGAAAATACTTTTGAGATTTGACAGATATATCAATTCAGTTTTTCTAAGTAGCAGCACCAAATAAACTCTGTCCTGGGGATTACTGACCTCACGACTCCTGATTGAGTTTGATCAATGGTTGTCATCACTTTTTAGAGAGGCACATTTTAAAGCATCCCATGCGGTGGCTCTCAATTGCTGAGTCCGCTGACCTTTCCGAATCCATCTGTTGTGCTTACTCAGAGATTTTAAAAATCTCTGAAAAAAAATATATGTAGATACATATATATGTATTTTATACATATATAAAAGAAATTTTGCCCTTTCTTGATAAAACATAAAAAGGATTGATACCAATAACCTTTGCAATATATTATTTATGTCAAATACTTTTATTTAATTAAGG
This sequence comes from Desmodus rotundus, assembly GCF_022682495.2. NCBI lineage: Eukaryota > Metazoa > Chordata > Mammalia > Chiroptera > Phyllostomidae > Desmodus > Desmodus rotundus. Next base: position 71,641,787 of record NC_071389.1, on the reverse strand, counting down.
AAGGCCAAAGCTAATTTATTTAATATGTTTGGTCTTTCCTCCCAACCCATGATTCAAGTTCTAATTCCCACTCTAAATTTAGGGACAAGAGTTGTTATTATTCCCTGCCTTATTACACACCTCCTTATAAGGTCTTCTTCAAGTATTTTCTGACCACTAAGTTTCACCAGAGAAAACCCACAGTTTGCTTCAAAACCAGCACCAAAGTTTGCCAGCCTTGATATCTCGATCATTTGTTTGAAATTTTTATACTAACCAAATACTTCTGGGTAAATGAGCACACATATTCGTGCTTTCTTGCAATATTATGGTAAAAGTCTTGGTCAAGTTGTTTTCAAAGTGGGTGGGGAAGCTGTATTTTTAGTATCAGAGTGACCCCTGGGTCCTTGGGAAAATGCAGATTGCAGAAAAGAAGACATGACCGACCCAGGAACTTTGGCCTTTGGCTTAGAAATATATCTTGATGAGTCTCCAGCTGAATTTCCACAGAGATTCTTAGCACAATAAAATTGACAACCATGAGTTTTTCTCAAATGTTAACACTGTAGTTTCTGAACAACTTGCGAATATAATGGAATATTGTATATTTAGAAATAATCTTTGATAATAATATTTAGAAATGATCTTTGGATTCTTAAAATTCAGAAACATTTGTCTGACCTTGAAAAATGTTGTAGGCAATGAATTTGGAAGTCCTAATCTGGAAGAACTGAATAAAATGAGATGATGTATGTAAAAAATGTCTGTAACTTGTAACTGCCATACTAATGTCAGTCATTGGTATTTGTAGTTCTATAATTTTCTCTTGCTTCCATGAAATCAGGTTCCGATTAGGTCGGTGTTATTTGATTTAAATACGTGTCACGGTGAAACATAGTTTGAAGGGTCTCAGAATAATTGATTCCATTCTTGCTTCTGTATACCAGGTATCTGTTGGTTCTGCCTGTGCAGCAATCCTGTACTTCTATTCTTGGGGAAAGCTCCTCTGTTTTAAAATTTTTCTTTCAAGAATCATCTGTTTGGCACTGGAGTCCATGTTTTTTGGGTGGAGTGGGCCCTATTATTCAACTCCAGGGATGCCATTTGTCTTAATCTAATCAATCGGAATTCGCTGTGATTGCTTCACGGGTGGGTATGTCAATAATGTCAGCTTAACTGTATGATGTACAGGACTTGTGCTACAATTCCTGGGAGGAGTAGTCTTGCAACTTCTAGTAGTGGTCTTTTCTATCATGTGGGGCAAGTTCTGCCTGAGTACAAATTCAACATGGAGAGAAACAGAGGGATGGAGAAAAGAACCATTCCTGATGACAAAGCTCAAGCTTCTACATCTGCCCATGTTCATAGTCACTGCCATTGACCTTCCCAGCTACACGATCCAATGAACATCTCCTCCTTCTTGTTTCATTCATTTCAGAGAAGTTTCTGTTATAGGCGACTGAGTGTTCTGGTTTATTCCCACTCCAGCATTCATTGCCTGGCTAAGTAGTTGTGCAGCCTTGGGCTTGTCATTAAACTTTTCTCAGACTGAGTTTCTTCATCTATAAACTTAAATTTTATTATGTAAAATTCAAAGGGAAAGCAAATGGCACACTAGATATTAGAATATTTCAAGGAGTGTTTGTTTATAAAGGTATGAGAACTGGGTGGTGTTAGCTGAGCTGGGACCACCTTGGGTCCAAAGAGATGAGAGGAGAAGGCATATGGAACATCCGAACAGAGAGAGTCTTGTGGAGAGGACACCTTGAAGAAACCATGCCTTGCATCTGGGGCAAACGTTACAAGAGAGAGGCAGGGGAGTAAGTTCTCCAGCCTCACTGTCCTTCCTGTCTTCTCCTGCCAGGGCTTCCCATTCCCTGATCATAACAGGAAGTCTCAGGGAAAGGGTGCCTATTGAAATGATCCATAGGGCTTACAGAGAGCACAGTGGAGAAGGGTGGAGCATGGAGCATGGATCTGGAGGGGAAAATGGGAAGTACTTGGCCTGGTAGATAATCTTGAACTTGTCTTTTAGTGCTAAAATTAAATGAGAATTGATGAAAGAATTAAAATGGAACTTGGAGCTAGAACTGGAATAGGATCAGTTGGAATTTATGTACATATGTAAGTAAGAAAAGAGGAGGAAAATCTTAAATATTTTTATGTACATTTAACTTTCCAGTTCATTAATTAAACAAACAATGGTCAGTGCCATTTTATTGTTTTTAATGATATGGACAAAAATGGTTTAGTTAATTTACTAGTTAAATTACATAATGCACTTGTTGAAATTACTTTAGAAGATTTCTCTTAACAATTAGAGTGGAGTTTTATCTGTCAATTTTGAAAATCAACAAAAAGGTAATTTTCTTTTGTATGCAGTGGAGTAATACTGCTTTAAGTTACACAAATATTTGCTTGAATAAAAACAAAAGCAGAAAACAGACAAAAATACTTTTTCACAAAATAAGCCATAAATGCAGGCCTGGTGTTTCATCTGATTTCTCAATTAAAGAAACAGCAATTTTTTTCAATGCTGGAAGAAAAGCTGACCATGTGAGGCTTATTGCAAGATGTGTAAAACCATGTAAATGTTCAAGAATAATGTTTTCTCTATGCAATTTTTCTCCCATTGACTTAATTGCTGACTAAGATATGACTTCAGTGTGTGGTACAATAGAATACTCAGAGGGAAAATAATAATTTTGCATAATAACCTTCAGGCCCTATAAGTTTAAAAAATGGGTGTTCAGTTCCTGTTCCTTATCAGAAGTATCCTGTAAAGTATAATGTATGTGTGTCAGTGTGCAGTACATAGTAAGGCCATGTTCCTCCTTGGTGGTAGTGTCTATTTCTCTAGTTCAAGAAATAGGACTTTAAAGTCCTGTCTGGGGATCGTTCTTCCATGCCCTGCTCTCAGGGAGCTCAGCACGTGACCAGTGGTAGAACTGCCCACTCAGTCTGCTTGTACGTTGTGCACGGTACTAACCTCAGTTTTAGGAATCCCCAGGAGTCTGTCGTGGACACTGTGGGGTGCAAAGTGTACAGGGCCTCAAGATTTTATTCAGCTTCAAACGGTTTCAACATGAGGGTTTAACCTACAGCAGGAAAAACAGACTTTCTTGAAAAGAGTGCAAATATGACCTTCATTGTCTTCACAAACTTAAATTAGAAATGTTAGCAAACTGATTGAGATATATTCTAACATTTTTTGATTGGCTGTCCAAGAAATACCCGCCAACATGTAAAGGCAGGCAATTCGTAACCTGAGGACTTGCTCTTGGCTGTTTCTGCACAGGAGCAGGACAGTGTAACGCCTGTCCCGCTGACTTCCACCTGTGTCCGGGACCACAGTCCTTGCCCACAGCAGGAGAGTTCAAAGACCTAGGATGGAGCCCGGAAAAAAATTCAACTTGCATCCCTTGTGAGAAGAACAAAATTGGATTTCAATCTAAAATTAGCCATTTTGATTTTTTTGAGTTTCTATTATTGCCTAGGCTCCATGGGGGTTATTTCATATACATTGTCACATTTACATTTTTACTCACATGACAATACATGGTTTATGTTGGTAGTTGGAGAGTCTCTTTCTCTCTTGCTTCCTTATACCTTCTATATATAATTTGTTATACATTATAACTGCTTCTTCCTAAGTCTCTCAGAGATTTATTCAGTTCTTTCCTGACCTTCGACCACCAGCTATCCACATTTGCCTCCTTCACCGCAGGCTCTGTAGCTGGACTTAGCTTGAAAATGACAGATCTCATTGTGTCTTTACTCCTCAAGCCTTTGGATGGCTTCCCTCGGTCCTTGGAATGAAGTCCACGTTCCTCTGACATGGTCTGTGGGTCCCTCCTAGATCTGGCCCTTGCCCTGGGAGACAGCCTCACTCTTGCCTGGTCCTCTCCCTTCTCTCTCCAGTCCAGCCACACTGGACTTCATCAGCTCCTCGAGCACACCATGATCCCCTGGTGTCTTGCCCTGTCTTATTTGCCTTTGCTTAGAAAGCTTTTTCTTATAATCTCCTTAGCTTTCTCCCACAGATCCCTTAGATGTTTAGCTTACATGTCAGTCCCTCAGAGTGTGACTCCTAACCTTTAGCCTAGGTGTCCTTGTCATACGCTCCCACAGTGCTCGTCTGTCTCTTTTCAAAATGCTCTTCGGCATTGCAATTACTTGTTCAAATATCCGTCTTTTCCTCTAGAAGATAATCTTCATGAAATCAATAACCTTACCTGTCTCATATTTTCATCTTGTAAGGTAGAATCTGGCTCAGAGTAAGCTTTCAATAAACATTTATTGAATGCATAAAAGTTTCAAAGAAAACAGGAAAGCTAAGAGGTTAAGTCGCCTGCGTGCAGGCGGATTAGATCCCTGCATGTCTGACAATGTTGCCCAGCTTTTCTCCCCTTTCCCTGCTGCCCAGTGGAAGGGCCCATGTGGCCAGGAAGGGTCATTTTTATTGTTTTCCTGTTTTCTTCCTTAGGAACAGTATTTTGGATTCAGTTTTAAATATTGAGAAATTCTCAGTTCTTTATGATAATAGAACATATATTTTAAAATCATGTTTTGAAAACTCTAACTGACTGCCTAGTGTTATACCTGCATGCTCTGAAAACATTTATGATAATATGTAACCCCCCTGTGAAAATCATCATAAACTACCTTTAATTTTTATCTTGAATTTTATATTTAGACTTAAAGGAATTTTTTATCATCTCCTAATCTTTCCTAAGTAAAAATTTCCCTAAAAGATTGCTTTTAAATCACAGTATTACTTGAGTGTTTACTTCTGCATATGCAGTACCGAGAAGAGAGAGGTAAACTGCTACAGTATACACACATTTGTTCATATCAGTAAAGAGGAGAAATTAATTTGTTGGCAAACATCTGGCATGTGGACGGTGAATCTGTTTATGTTGGTCCTTACGTAGTTAATCTGTGAAGTTTATTAATTCCCAGTGTCAACAGTGGGAACAGAAGTGCAAATGTTGGCCCTGGCTTTGTTTAGCTTATTTCTACTGGTACTTATATGCACCTCTTTAGTTGTTAGCGATTTACACTGCAGAGATTACAGATTGCTTGGAACCAGAGATAATGAGAGATGTAGAAATATCCGTCGTCCCTCCTTACAGACCTTAATTTTTTCAGGCATTTCTGGTGAGGTGGAAATACATAAGAACACAGAAACAAGTATTTACGGCTGGCTGGTGGTAGGCAAATGGGCATGTAAGTTTGTTTTAAATTTTAAGACCTAATTGATATTTGATAAGTGCTGCCCAGTAAGCAGTTCTCCGCTTCTAGCTGGTGCCAGTTCCACTCTGTCGTGGAGTTGGGACAGAGGCTTTCTGGAATCCAATGAACCTAGCAAAAGTCGGAAGGAACGGTAGCTGAGAAGACCTTTGCTTTCCAATACAATTTGAGTGTTAGTGAAATTCATTTTCATTTTTCCTCTTACCTGCATCCATTTTGTAACACTCCATGGACACTCCTATAATCTCCAAATTAATTCAGGCAGCTGTGATGTAGTATTTTTGGTGTGTACTGTGTAATAGTCAGTGACAAATTTGAAGGTTGGTTGGTTTGTTGTTTGAGGGGTAAGAATATTCAGCCCAGACACGCCACTCCTCTTTGCTTGCTCATAAAACTGACCAGTTACGGCTGTGTCTTCTCTGTAAACGTGGATGAACTTAGAGCTGGGTCCAGTTTCTCCCTGACTTCTATGAAAGATTTCTTAGGTAATGACCGCAGAACTCAACCTCTGGGAAACAGAGCTGTGTTTCCAATCACTCATGAGTGCGGAAGACAATTTTCTGTTGTAAGTCTCTTGAAAGATGAACTGGTTTTGAGTACTAGCAATGAAATATTGAACTTATGAAATATTTTTTGATATTCTCTCTGACAAAAATAACTTTGTAACGTATTTCTTTACAAATTTGGGTGCTTTGCAATTTTAGAACTACACATAATAGTCTTTAGGGAATAAAAATACTGCAAGTGACATCTTCATTCAGCGCTCAACAGTTACTCTTTGTTTTCAATAAATAAAATGTTGCATGTGCTGCTCTTTACAAAGACTCTTGATAGATCTCACAAATCAGTTCTCAAAAAAAATGAAACTACTTTCTGGTGAAGCAAAGGGAAAATTTGAAGTTCTGAATCCTAAATGCCTGGAGCAAACTCACAATTGTGTGTCTGCGGTATGGAGATTCTTCACATTCTTAATTTGTTCATTGGAAAATGCTTCTACTCCTAATAGTAATTAGGTAAGTGCTACCTGCAGTAGAGAACTTCTTCTTCTTTTTTTTAATCCTCCACCAAGGACATGCTATTCAATTTTAGAGAGAAGGGAAGGGAGGAAGAGAGGGGGGGAGGAAAACATCAATGGGAGAAAAACACCGATTGGTGGCCTCATGGACCAAACCCACAACACAGGCGTGTGGCCTGACTGGGAATCTAACTGTGACGTTTAGGTTTACCAGATGACATTCCAACCAACTGAGCCACACCAGCTAGGGCACAGGAACTTTGTTTTCGAACCAGGTCTGTCGCTCGTGTAAACCTGACAATGAAGAGGCAGGAGACAGGGTGTGTGTGAGTTGACAGACAAAAGGATAACTGGAGCAGTAACGTTGTTCATTTCTCCTTTTTCATGGCAGCCACTATGGACAACTTCTTTCAGCGTACTCTTCTGTGGGTTTGAAGTGACGAGTGTGCACACTGCTTCGTCCAGGGCAACCCCTTACTGCTTCCCTCTGCCATTAGAAACACGAGAGCTGAAGTCCTTGGGCTGGAATGGCGAGAAAAGTCACCGCTAGATTCCTGATCATTATTTAGGTCCTCATTAGATAGCCTACTTTCCGCCACAGCTCTGTGAATGCCTGCCTATTGGGTTGCAAATTTATTTTGAACCCATGGTAGAGCTGTATCAGTAAGTCATTCTTGGCCCTGGCCCTGGCCTTGGGTGGCTCAGTTGGTTGGAGCATTGTCCCATACACCAGAAGGTTGCAGGCTCGATTCCCGGTCAGGGCACTGAACTAGGTTGTGGGTTCGATCCCTGCTCCTGGCATGTACAGGAGGTGAATGATCAATGCTTTTCTCTTACATAGATGTTTCTCTCCACCCCCCGCCCCCCGCATCAACACACACTTTCTCTCTCTCTAAAGAAAATCAATAAACGTATCTTCAGGTGAGGATCAAAATAATAACAACAATAATAATAAATCATTCTTTCTTGCCTAAATGCTTTTGGGTGACAGATCAGAGGAGGCTGATCAGACTTGAGCAGTTTTAGAATTAGTGGGAATGGTATGTCAAAAGCATAGATATGAGTAAACTTGTCCAGAGAGCGGCTGGGAGTTGAATGTTCCTAAGAGTCCTCTTTGCCTAGAGCACTGGGTATGTGGTTGGGGTGTGTAAAATAGGGTCAGATTGTGAAGGGATTTGTGTGACATGTTGATGAAGTTGGATTGTATCTTTAAGGAATAGGGAACTTAGAAGGAGGTGTGGTTACAGAAAAAAAAGTTAAAGATTTTATTTATTTATTTTTAGAGAGAAGGGAAGGGAGTTAGTAAGAAAGGGAGAGAAATACTAGTGTGAGAGAGAAAGATCAATCGGTTGCCTTCCAAACATGCCCTGACTGGGGATTGAACCCACAGCCCAGAAATGTACCCTGACTGGGAATGGAACCAGCGAACTTTTGTTTTTTGGGACAATGATGAACCAACTGAGCCACACTAGTCAGGGCTGAAGTTACAGAAATTTTTAAGAAGACAAAAGAGTAAAAGATTTTATCCCTAACATATCTTGACAGGCAAACATGATTTAAAGTATTAGCTACAGACTGTGATTTTTTTTTGCAGTTGTAAATCAGAATCTACCATTGCTTTAGGTGTAAGTACTAGGCCTGCTAAGAACAAGAAAAAAACAAAACAAGAACAAAAGAAAACTGTGCATAGTTTTTTTTTTAATTTTAATTGTTCATTTTAAATGTGAAGCAGCTGCTTTAAGTGATGTATTTGTAGGGTTATTACACTGAAGCAGATTTCTATGCCCTTAGACAATCTTCCTCCTCACAAATATTTCCATTTCTTTCACTGAATGTGAACCCAAGGTAGCATTGAGAAGGTTGAAAAAGGCAGGTTTAAAACCAGCTCTTAAGTGGGTTTAAAACATAATAACCCATCATCAATAAATCAACAAACACATGCTGGTGAGGATGTGGAGGGAAGGGAATCCTCATGCACTGTTGGTGGGAATGTAGATTTGGGCGGCCACTATGGAAAACAGCATGGAAGTTTCTCAAAAAATTAAAAATGGGCCTGCCTTATGACCCAGTGATTCCGCTTCTGGGTCTTTAGGTGAAGAAACTCAAAACATGGATTTGAAAAAATATATGCACCCCTATGGTCACTGCAGCATTATTCACAATTGCCAAAATTTGGAAGCAGCCCAAGTGTCCAACAGTAGATGAGTGGATAAAAAAGCCATGGTACGTTTATACAATGAAATGCTACTTGGCGATAAAAAAGAAGAAAATTTTACCCTTTGCAACAGCATGGGTGGATGTGGAAAGCATTGTGCTAAGTGAAATAAATCAGTCAGAGAAAGATAAGTAACATATGATTTCACTCATATGTGGAAACTAATGAACAAAATAAACTAACAAAATAGAAATAGAGTCATAGAAAACAGAATGACAACTGTCAGAGGGGTGGGCGGCCTTGGGGCTGGGTGAAAAAGGTGAAGGAATTAAGAAAAAAAATTTCTCATGGACACAGACAACTACGGTGATAACCAGAGGAAAAGGGAGTTGGGAGAAGGTGATGGAAGCAGACTTGACTTGGGGTGGTGAACACACAACACAATATATAGATGATGTATTGCAGAATTGTACAGCTAAAACCTATATAATTTTATTAATCAATGTTACGCTAATAAATTCAATTTAAAAAAGTGGTGGTACATATGTATAATGGGAAATTACTTGGCCATAAAAAATTAAATCTTACCATTTACGACAGCATTTATGGACTTAGAGGGTATTATGCGAAGTAAAATAAGTCAGCTAGAGAAAGACAATACCATATGAATTCACTTATATGTGGAATCTCAAAAACAAAATACACAAACAAAACAGAAACAGACTCATAGATGCAGAGAATAAATTGATCATTTCTAGAGGGGATGGTGTTGGGGTCGGGGTGAAAAAGATGAAGGAATTAAGAGGTGCAAAAAAAAGAAACAAATCAGAAAAAAGTAACAGTATAATATAGAACTTCAGATCAATATTAATAAATGTAATATAATTGAATGATACAGAACAATGTAATTAATAATAATAGAATAAATATTATTTTCAAGTACCTATGGTGCACTTACCACCGAAAATGACATGTTAAGTTCTAACTCATGTCTCAATAAATTTCCAGGGAATGAAATTATATGAATGTGTAATATGACCATGGTGAAATTAAGCTACAAATCTATAACGATGATAAAAAGTTAATAGGAAATTGCAAAACAAAAAGACAGAGAGAGAGAGAGAGAAAAGAGGTACAAACTGGTAGTCACGGGGATGTAAGTACACGCAGACAGTACAGTCAGTAATATTGTCGTAACTGTGCATGTTGCCAGGTGGGTGCTTGAAATACCAGGCAGGCCACTTTGTTAAGTGTGTGATTGTCTACCCACCATGCTGCACACCTGAAACTAATACAGAATAAAACTGAATGCACACTGTCATTGGAAAAGTACCCACAATGAACCTGGAGGAAGGCAAAGCAGGGACAGAGCAGGAGGCTGCTTGCAGTGCCGGCCCGGAGGGTCACGGGGGCTGGACTAAGGAAGTCATGAAAAGGAGGCAGCCTGGAAGGGTTCAAAGATGCAGAATTGGAAAATTTGGATTATTGAAAGAGAGAGGGAGAAAAAAATGGTTCTACTTTTTGATTTGGGCAACACACTGGATGGTAAGAGAACACTAGCCAAATCAAGGAGAGTGAGTATTGAGTTTCTGTTATCAGACAAAGAGGTTAAAATGTTTTTGTTATTGTTGTTAAAAGAGAGTTTGAAAGTTGTGAAGGCAGAAAGATCTCCACACCTATCAAAATAATGGGTCCAGCAAGGGCTATAATTTCTGCTTTCTGCCGAAGCTACCTAACGTGAGTTTTAGTGTGTGCGCAAACAGATGAGTGAATGCTCACTCTTCTGCTTTTTTTTGGCCAGAGTAAAACAGCCCAGGGGGCATACTTGTGTTTTTGGTCATGTATTTGATTATTGATTAGTATTTAATGCTTTGGTAGCCTGACATCATTGTGTTAAGCTTTTAATATATGTGGTATTATACCGGTATAACTAGGAGATTCTGGGGGTTTGGTTTCAAACCGCTGTGATAAAGCAACTATCACAATAAAATGAGTAACAAGAAATTTTTGGTTTCCCAGTTATTTTAAAAGTTATGTTTGCAAGGTACTGTAGCCTGTGAAGTGCGCAGTAGCAATATGTCTAAAGAAATACGTATCTTAGTTTAAAATTACTTTATTACTAAAAAATGCTAACCGTTATTTCAACCTTTAGAGCATCATAATATTTTTTAATCTTATCTTCAATTTTCAAAAAAACCAGAATAGCTATGAAATGCAACAAAGCAAAGCACAATAACACAAGTTATGTGTGTGTAAGAGATATGGCTACCCAATAAGTATATTCACATCCATGTAATAATAAGCTGATAAAGTGTGATTTTATCAAAGCAAGTAATCATATATCTAATTCTGCCTCTTTTACAAAGGTAAATGCCTATTTCTCACTGTAAGAAATACTTGTCTGAAGGATATTGAAGACACATATATGAACATATAGTCAGTTGTGAGTGATAGAAAAATGAAGTTAGTAAATATCCATTATATATTCTACCAGAAATTCCACATTCATTGTAAATTGGACAATGCTATTATACATTATTGTTGAAATGAAATGAAATGTGAAATATGAATGAGTTATAATTTATAAGGTATGACCACTTTATGAACGACGTATTTTAACAGTATTTTATGATGTGCTTCCTGATATGAGGGAAATATAAATTGTGATGTAGGGTTCTGAGGTGATTTAGATTTTGCAAGGAGAAATGAAATGGAATTTTTGAGATGAATATATTAAATTGTTTGGTTTTACATTTGATTTTGCTTTTTATAGAGACTTCAAAATAAGGTTTCATATACATAAAAGGGAATCCATTCAATAAGCTAGAGTTAAAAATTCATTTTAAATATTTAATGATTTAATTAAGTTTTATTAGTGTGATGCTCCTTGCTTTGCCAATTAAAAATTGACAAGGGGCTCATCTGTTCCCCCCCCTTTTTTTCATTCTGTATTTTTATAAACAGTGATAAAAACTAATTTCTTGAAGTAATTTTTTCACATCTATTAAAGTTACCAAGAGAAAGAACAGTAAACAATTGCAAAGCATTAAAATAAACAGAATTTACTTACTGAATTGCTTTTTTGATGTATAAAACTTATTTTATTCCGTATCTCTAGAAAAATTTGATTTGCTTGCTCAAGTTTCCCCTCTATAGTGACAGTCTTTGCCAGAACACCAAAACCATTTCATTTACTATCACGCAGGCCAGGCGTGCATGATGCTCACTGCTCCACCAAACCTTGGGCCATGGGAGGGAGTGGGGCAGAATGGCGGTGCAGCCAACAGCGAGGAAGAATGGAGCGTGAATTGCATGCAGCGCCACTGCAACAATGTGTTCACTGCGGGAAGTTTGTAGGCACTGGAGGTAACCCAAGTTTGTATCTTAAGATTATGAAGACCCTCCCAGTGTGGCAATGTGATAAAATGTAGAGGAAGGCTTTGCCGAATGCATGTCTATGGTCCCTCATATTCATATTCCACCTATATTAATTGTCAGAAGAATCTTTGTCCACGTAGCTCTGGATAAGTTGGTGGTTTGAGAAGTTTTATTGACAAGCTGAGAGAAGAGGAATACAACAGGCAGCAGTAAACCCTGGGAAGTAGAATGATGATTCTCTGGACTTGACTGAAAAACCCTTTGCCCCCATGGTGATCTACAGTGAAAATAGCCATAAAATGTGCTTCTGAAGGAAAAATAACATGTTTTAGAAATAATAGATGTAGTTGTTAACTATGCCCTTTCTTTTCAGAAAATCAAATTTAATTAACCAAAGTTTACACTTACTTTTCTCAAACCTTTCAAGATTCAGGTCCGTAAGCTGTCAGTAGGTGGGAAGTTAAGGGAAAAACAACTTTGTGTCCAGTTTAAAGCTGAGGTGTAATAACTAAAGGTGAGAACTGATCTCTCCATTTTGGTTATCATTAGACACACATGGTTATTAAAATTTAGGTTTAAATTAATTAAAGGTAAATCAGTAAAGATTTCGTCCTTTCACGAGCCGCAGGTCATTTGTGGCTGCCATATTGGGCAGTACAGAAATACGTCTATCATTTTATACAGTTCTGCTGCATGGCACTGGATTAAAAATTGTGTGGTTATGGTACTAGGAAGTAATATTTTCACATAGGCACTACTAGACCTCGTAACACACAAACCCCTACATTTCAGTCCTGATGAGGACTTCTTGTTCACTTATGCTCTATTGTGGGTGTTCCGGGTTGTTGGGAAACTTCTCTCTGTGTGGCGAAGATCTAGCTTTTTCACCTTGTGACTGCTATGTTCCACATCCTTGGAGCCTGGCTTCCAGATGCTGGAAGAAGAAAGAAAGTGTGGAGAAGCTACTTTGGCTTCATCACCATTTTGATCAGAAAGGGATTAAAGTCAACTTTCCTTCATAATCCACTGCTGGGAACAAGTCATGTGTTCCAGCTACACGCAAGGCATTCCAGCAGCAACTCTCCAATGGAAGGAGAAGCCGTGAGGAAACTGCCACAGATAGTTTCTTAATGGTAGAGAAATTCTGCAAAATAAGGAAGCATTTTTATGGAAAAGTAACTACTGGTCAAGGAAAAGTTGTGTTAATAGCATTCCTTTATCTTTAGAATACGTATATTATTGTTTTCTACCTTTGTTAGGAATTGGGTTTCACAATGTAGTTTGATAATCTTTAAGAACCAATTAATATCTTTACATGGTACATTGAAACTGTGCTTTACAAATTAAGAACAACTCAATAGGACTACCTCATGTTACTTATTTTATATAAAATATTATAGATTTATGGGAAATTTAAACAGAAATTGTTATATACTTTTATGTAAGCCTTTTATTTCATGGACAAAAGGGTGATAAACTTTACTCCTAGAAGTTTTCTTTTGTGGGTTTAAGTATGGTTTACATTAGAAGAATTGAATGTGGACAAAATTAGAATTACATATATTACAAGGTGTGAAGTACACTGGTAAAAGAGTCTCCCTTACTGTTATATACAAAGAGCAGTTGGCAGAACTCTCATAGACTTGTCTGTTGTAAATCACCTCTCCAGGTTAAAGACAAATCCCAGATCATTCATATTTAAAATCTACATTTTATGAGTGTGTGAATATCATGATGGAATATCCACTGCATCTATATACAAGCATACTTTCCCTTAATGACCTTGGCACTTAGGAACACACAAAAAAGATAGTTCAGCTCTGGTTGGTGTGGCTCAGTGGACTGAGTGCCTGCCTGAAAACCAAAGGGTCGCCAGTTCGATTCCTAGTCAGGGCACATGCCTGGGTTGCCTGCCGGGTCCCCGGTTGGGGGTGTGCAAGAGGCAACAAATTGATGTTTCTTTTGCACATCAATGTTTCTCTCCCTCTGTTTCTCCCTCCCTCCCCCTCTTTCTCTAAAAATAAGTAAATAAAATCTTTAAAATAAAGGATATGTCAAGGTTACCTCTCTGTCTAAATTCATTTTGAACATTTTCTTCTATTTGTCTCTGTATATCTCTATCTCTATCTCTAGCTCTGTCTCTGTCTCTCCATCTGACCCCCCCCCTCGGCAATCCTCACTTTGCACAGTAGTGCCAGATTGTAAAAATGACCTTGCAGACTGAAAATGAGCAAAGAAAATTTAATAATCAATAGGACAAATTATGTTTCTTCAGTGGCCTTTACATTTTTTGTTAAAACATTAATAACTTTCTGTCATAAATGAATAGAGAAATTAAAAAGCAGAAAAACTATTTATTTAGTTTTATAATTGAAAACAGAATTACTGAGAATTAAAGTGTTCTATTTCTTTGTGAAAACTTATCAAGAAGAGTTTGAACCGTGCTTGCCTTCTCATCCCTAACTCACGCTAGGGAGCAAATATATTCCAGGCCACGGCAAATCGCCACGCTTCTATTTCAGTTTCACCACCTTCTGACATTTTGCACTTTGTGCTTTCTGTGTCATGAAGTAGCACTGAAAGCTCTCTTAATGTGAAATTTACTGACATCACTTCCTCTGGGACATCTTCATTCTTTTCATCACAACCAATTCTCTCATTTATATTGGTAAGTTCTCTTTCACGAAGTTTTAATGACCGTATGTCCAGAGTCTCCTGAACGGTTGTGGGATTAGCAGTCACATAGTCAGCTATTTATGTTAGATTTCAATTTAACTTCCAGTGTCAGCACTTTTAATTTGTTTGCAGTACTTTCACCTTTGTTGGCCATTTCCCTCTTGATTATCCATTTTTGTTAGAAGTTATGTAGGATTTTCCCTGGGAGATAACGGGGCAATGTAACAACATGCTTTGTACCTGTGCACGCAGTGAAAAGCAGACATAGTGACACACCAGTAGACTTTAAAAGCACTGCCATGATTGGGTACTGACTAAGATGCACCTCTCTTCTTTACACAGTGCTTTGTGGACTGAAGAGCTAGCAGCAAAGTTCATACTTCAAGTGATGATTCACACTTAATAGATTGTGCTAACTGACATTTGAACCGTGTTGGTGGAGACTGGTATTATTGCCCTAAGCCATGGTAACTGAAATTTGTGTATACCGAAATCATGCAGAGAAGGATTGCTTCTCTGTATGTTTCCCTTTTAGGGAATCCCTCTCTGGTCTTCAGATTATTTCCCATTCTTTGCTATCATTGCTGTTGCTACATCCCATATAAAATGAACTCCCTGGAACCCTTTGCTTACTCTCTTTCAATGTGTCTATGACATAAACTGGACAAGCTTGAAGATAATAAGCATTGTCATTGAGAGAACTCCATAAAACATTTACCTTGGAAACTGGATATTGCATGGAATTAGAGAAAGCTAAAGAACACTACACACTGAAGAAAGAGCCACACCCAGGTGAATCCGTACAATCTGTTAATGCGGTAACATTAAGAGCAAAATGTTGCCCTGGCCAGGTAGTTCAGTTGGTTGGAGCGTTGTTCTGATATGCTGAGGTTTTGGGTTTGATCCCCATTCAGGGCACATACAAGAAACAACTAATAATGCATAAATACATAGAACAACAAATTGATGTTTCTCTCTCTTTCTCTCTCTCTCTCTCTCACCTCCCTTTCTTCCTAAAATCAATTTAAAATAAAAAAGAGTAAAATTTTAATTAGTTGAAATAGAAAGTATAACTTGGAACTAGTTAATTACTGAGTTTGAAACAGCAGTGATGATATTTACAAATAAATTAGATGTAACTGGGGTGTGAATGCAAAGCAAACTAAAACAATTTCATACTACATTTTAATGAGTAAGGTTTTTCACTATGTTAGGTAGAGTAAAATCTAGATTCACAATTTTCACACTTTCAGATGCACTTGAATCTCTGTGGCTTTTAGTTTAAAGGGACAGGGTGGGGCCTGAGATACTGTATTCTTAAGTAACTCTCAGGAAATGCCGGTGCTGCTGACCAAACGTTGAGTATCCAAGATCCAGAGCTCTCGTGATTCTGCTGTATAGATTTAGAAAGACAACGGCTTGAGCAAATAAAAGTTTACCTTATTTAATATTGTTTTATTTGACTATTTCCCACTTCCATTGAAACATGCACTTGTTAAAAACAACTATGGACTTTCCCTATCTCTCAAACTTCTGCCTTGTGTCTGCTTTTGCTTTCAACACTCACTGAAAGACTCATCTTTCTTTGGTCCTGCAACATCAGCTTCCATTCATTCACCAGCTCACCAAGTCTGGCTTTAATCTGGATCTAAACTGTCTGGCACTGACTTTCTAAATGCAAATAGGAACCTCTGTGTAGTCATCTGTACGATGTGTGTACGGAGTCTGGTAATGTTGAGCTACCCTCATGAAATTATTCTCTCCTTTCGTTTCGGGAGTGTCGCTTCTCTTGTTCCTTCTGCAGCTTTTCTCATGTCACCTTTTCTGTCTCCAGCATTGGCTACTCCGTTAGTTCCTCCCCTTCAGTGTTGCTTTCCCTAGATCCATTCCTCTCTTATTATTGACCAGCTGCTCCCTGCCCATCAGTTCCCCCGTGGCTCTAGTTACCATGTACGTATTTCAGAGACTCCCAAATTTTGACCTTTCTACCAGAAAGGTTGTCATAGTTCCATTCCCACAGTGGCCTTGGACAAGTCTCCTTACTATTCTGACTCTCCCAATGCTCTTATGGGGATCAAACAATTCACTACTTGTAGAGTGCCTGGAAGAATGCCTCACACCTAGTAAGGCTGTGCAAATGTAAACTATTATGCATTTGTTTCAATTTTGAGTGATAAAGAGAGACTTCTTATGTTTTTACTCTATATGCCAAATAATTTAGGTATATAGTTACCTAAGTGCTTTGGATAGTGAATATGAGATTCCTCTGATAATATTTCCCATTTCTCTGCATTGTACAGGAGTGGTTATCAATCAAAGTAAGTACATCAATTTGAATTTCTCTAGAAGGGAGTCTTCTGTTTTGACCCTAATGTATTTAGTAACAGGTGACTTAATGGATGCATTTAACACAAGCATAGGACATATTTTTGGTTGTGGATATTTCTCTTCATTTAAAACCATGGTAATGATAACTGTCAATTTTTATCAAGGACTACATAATAAGTCAAAGATATTTGTTATAGGTAGGATTTTTAGAATCATCTACACTTGGAAAAAATTTTAACTAATTTTGAGTTTATCATTTTATTCCTTTACATTAATAAAAATGTAGTATTATCCTAAAACATAGCCTGAAAAATTTTAGCATGAGAAATGAGCTTAATAACAAATTTATAAATAAATGATGTATTTAATGAATTTAATTCCATGCATATTTATTAAATATTTATAAAAGGTCACTATTTGAATTTAGTCTTGCTAGCCTCAAATTTTTCATGAGGAGACAAATGTGAATAAATAATTACAGTCAGATGTGTTAATATCTATAGTGTAGTTATTAAAACATACTATAGTAACCCAAAGTAGGAAACAGCTAATGTGTCTGGAAAAGGCATGAAATTTTTCAAAAAGGAAGTGAAATTGGTTCTGAAGGAGATCTCCAGGAGTGGAAATGGGAAGGGACTCAGGTTTAGAGAAAAACATATACACAGACATTAAACCCAAAGAAGCACTGCGCACTTGGGTGATACATTCTACACCATAATCTCTGTTTTACACTATGGTTTACACCGTGGATTATGGTTTTACACCATAATCTTTGCTGGGGCCAGTCAAAAGCAGCAATATGGGCCTAGCCTGTAGCCTGCACCCTTTCTCTTCCTACCTTCAGCTTTGTCTCTACTATGAGTGGCCTTCTGGACAGATGCGTGGGCACCTGAGCCTAGGGATGAACAACCTCACTGCCTGTCTGCCCTAGGGAAATTCCTGCTCACACTGGCCTTGAAAAAAGGTTTATGGTCCTTAAAGCAGGGAATTTCATGATTCCAGGGTTTCAGGGTTCTCAGTCTGAGGGGTAATGGCATAGGCTCTGAGGAGGAACATTCCCTTGTTCTTAGCAAACAAGCCAGAGCAGGGCTTTCTACAGCCTTGTCCAGAGCAGAGGACCTATGCCAGGTCTGAGAGTGGGGCCCAGGTTCCTTGCCTTGTGGCTAATGTGAGGTTGCTTGAAGGTGGTTGGGCATGGAAGATGAAACTAAACATTTGCATTAGGAGCACCCCATGATTAGTTTAGATTTTTAACAGTATAACGGCCATTGTCTCTGACTATATAATGCGTTATCTAATTTTGCTATATAGGCTCAGAAAGTCAAACCAGAAGTATACTCTTCAGTTTATGACATAGTGGTGAATGGATTATTGGTTAGTACTGTTACTTATTTTTAAAGAATTTGAATGCCAGGAACTATACTTGAGCCAAAAGTTAGGTTAGAAATAATTAAAATGTTTTGCTGCTACAAATTTGATTTTTTGCTAGAGCTTCTAACTTTGTAATAATTCAAAAAAATATATGGACAGATTATCAGATGCTGGTCATATCAACAATGTTAAAAATTATTATTATTTTGAGCTTTTAAACTGTGCTGTGATTAGCCTTTATTTTAACTCACATGTACTGATTTAGCCTATCTATGTAACATCAGGGTGCTTATATTCCCTAAATATTAAATTTTATACTCACAAATGAGGCCTGGGAATATGGAGCTAAAACTCTCCATGATGGTGGAGAGTTGTAGTTAAAGAGCTACATAGCCTTAGGATAATCACGTTCCAAGAGTTTTCCTTTGATTTTCCTTTTTTTGCTAAATGCAATGTTTCTTTTAGTAGTTCTGACTTATTCTTCAAAATATTCATCATAGAACATGATTCAAATTTGCAATAAATCTACCATGTTTGCTAAGAAATCCTAAGGCTGCTGATGCCATAGAGAAATACAATGGAAGAAAAATATAATAAAGAGAAGTGAGTAAAGCAGAAACTATAGGAAAAAGAGGAAAGAGAACAAAAAAGGATAAAAAAGTTCTACTCACTGGATAACGTTGTATTGCAAGGCGATCCCTGCTCAAGTTACTCTAGTGAATAATTCCCACATGGGTATAACTCTAATACATTTTACAGGTGGAAAGAATATTAAAAACTGGGATATAAATTTTTCTATAAAGCTTCTACTTCCTGTAAACATTAAGAAATTAAAAATTTGGGGTATACTGATAACTAAATTTTTAAAAATTAAAAAAAACAAAATATGAAAACCGTAACCCTTATTGCTCCCTTGAACTATGCAATCAAAGTATGAACATGATAAGGAATTCTAAATTTCATGTGGGACGTATCAACATTGCTTTTTCGGGCTTCCTGTCATTAATTTCAGTGGCTATGATAATGGAATACTATTGCTGTAATGTGCCAGGAAGCTCTCCTTTCACATGCCTTAGAGGTAGAAGTAGAAGTCTACTTCCTCTAGGAAGAGGAAGAAGAAGAAGGAGAAGGACAAGAAGAGGAGAGGGAGGAGGAGGGGAAGGAAGGGGACTATGAAGAGGGAAAGAAAAGAAACAGTGTTCCTATGGCAACTATAACTCAGAATGTGTTTGTTATTTCTATTCTTTTTGGTTGTTTATGACTACAACTCGTTTATTTTGCTGAGGTAATTTAATGCAAAAGAGATACATTGGGAGTGGCAGGAAAAAGTCATTTTTCTAATCAAAACCAATATTTTACTCTTAAGCATATTCTAGAATAATCAAGGTTATTAAAAAATAGGTAGCTGCACCATCCTATAAAAACAAAATGAAATCAAACAGTCCAATTAATCAGTAAAGATTTGAAATCTTTAGTGTTAAGTAGATAAAACATTCGGATGACTTATAAAAGCAAAGTGTATTAAACTGGCCAGCTATTTTGGCATTGTGTAGGTAGTCTTAGTTCTAAAAGGTTGAATTAGATGACATCCAATTTTTCTGGTAAGTTGATGATGACAACTCAAGTGGGTGAAACATTAAGAATTCAGTTTGAAAAACTAGTGAGTTGGCCTTTAATTATACAAAACGTTTATTTTATATTGGGGTCAATTTGTCTTTAATTGTTTGGGAAATATGTAAAAACTTAAAAACATATTAAAAGGAAAAAACTATCTAGAGAACAGCACAGATTTCTCTATCAAAATAATATTTTACCATTGTGGAGTTCTCTGCATTTTTTCAAAAGTTTCCATACATTTTTTCTCATTTAATTCTTTGAACAGTGTTTCAGAAATATAAATTAATGTGGTTTCTAATTTAGAGATGAAAAAACTGAGTCCCAGGGATATCAACTGTTCAGCCTAGCTAGAGTGGCATATTATTTCAATAATGACTCCAAGTTGCTCCCACCTTCCTCTTTCTATTCCCTTTTCTCATTCAGCAATGCTCTGACTAAGCTTACTCGTGTGATTGTTTTTGGCCAATGGAACAATAGCAAATGTGGAAACACAGGCTTGGTAAGTACTGTGCATTGCCCTTGCCTTTTCCTCCTGATGGGAATCATTCCTCCACCAAGTGAAGAGTGCTGGGCTGGCTTCCTGGAAGTCCAGCCAAGGCCTCAGAAATATGGATGAGGTCATTTTAGACCAACCTGCCTCGACAAGTCAGCCAAAGGCATAGAACCAGCAAGACTACACACAGAGTCATGAACTAATAATTGATTATTGTTTTAAGCCACTATGTTTTGGGATGATTTATTAAGCAGTCAGCACTACCTTATAAACCTAGAGTCAGAAGGTGGAGGTCAGAAGGTAGAGGCAGAATCGAAACGCAAATCTCTGAGATCTAATTTCAGCACTCCACTGGGGCATGGAAAAGTGGGCATTTTACCCAGAGATTAAAAAAGAAATGATCTAAAGGATTTTAAAAATTGAAAAGAGTGAAATCAAATCCTTTCACAGAGATTATCAAAGGCTGTAGTTTTAGTTTATTTATATAAAATTCTTTTATCTTTTTAAGTAAATAGCTGTTATCTACAGACACTGTTTCAATACTTTTATATTTGTTCTGTAGTCTCTTGCATCATAATATGTGGCTTTTATTATGTGGTTATGTTTTCTAGTAAAAAGTAAGATAAAACCATTTAGGTTTACTCATTTATTGTCTTCACATGTTATAATTCATGGCATGTGTATTTTAACTTATACAGGCCTATGGAGTTGAGTAAAATAACCAAGGTACAGTAATACAAAGTAACACTGTCTATTATCAAACTTCCCTCTGCGGTTGTCTTACACATTCCCATCAGTAGTTCATAACTGCTTAAAATAAAATATTATTTTTATTGTTTTACACAACATCAAAATATTGTGCAAAGTACCCCACTGCATACAAACATCCATTTTTTCAATATTTGTTGTCTTAGTAGTTGCTTTGGTGAATCTCCTTCAAATCTTCATCAAGTTTCTTCAGTTTTGGCACCCAGACTGATCATTTTCAGGCACAGAATGGTTTTTTAAAAGCTAAGATTTCATTTGAGTGTGGACGGGGGGTGAGGTAGAACAGTGACTTTTCAAGGGAGCCAGGCAGCAACTTTGAAGGCCAGAGCTGTGGCCATGGCTTCAGAATGCCCCACTGGAAAAAAAAATCCACGGAAAAGTAAACATTTTGACAAGGATCTAGACATCAATTGGAGCTTATCCAGCATTAAGCAGAAACACATGCTTTGTTCAAGGCATTCGCAGAAACAAAACCATCCTGCCTTCTTTAATTAATTAATTTTTTTAAAGTTCAGCCTTCTATTTATTCTATGTCATGGCTAAAGGAAACCATGGAACTGGAAACAAAGCAAATTCTTTCAACTAAAAGCTGAAACACTCCCACTCTCCCTTTCCCAGTGCCTCGATCCGTGACCTCAAGCCCGATTCTTCTACCCTGCTCCACTGTGCCCCTTCCAGTATCACTATAAACCAGCTTTGGTCAAGTAGCAATTCTAAGTGCCAATAAGAAGGAAGCTGAGAATGGTGGGGGGAAATGGAGACAACTGTACTTGAACAACAATAAAAAAAAAGAAAAGGAAGCTAAACATATACCCCTTCATTTGATGAAAATGCTGCGAGCCAACCCTCGTTTGGGTTTTATTTTCCACCTTATCTGAGCTGTACCTGCTGGTGCTGGCTGGTGTTTCCTTGTGATATGCAAGCTTCACATTCTAGAAATAGGGAGTGCACTACCTCCTACAAACTAACATTTTGAAAAGTTAGCTCATGCAGCGGTACCAGGCCCGTGTTTATATGATTATCCTGGACCAAAGTGTGATGAAGTATGATATATTCAGTAATAGAGACAGCAGAGATGTAGACCAAATAGGGGTAAACCAACACCAGACCAAAACAAATGCCCTCAAGGCCTAGAATATTTTTGTTTGTTTTTATACTGATGGTGCAATTGGTTAATTAGCTAGATTTTTCATTTTTGAACTCACTATACTGATGTGAGTTTGATGCCTTTCTGGTTCTATTGAAAATATAAGGTTGTAGAGTGTAGGTACAATGAAGCATTGATGATGTGTTGGCCAAATTTCTTTAAAGGTCATTTATTTTCTAATCATGGTAAAATAACCCTCCAAGTAAGGAAGTTTTATATGTTAAATTTCACAATTACCTATTTGTAGAATTTAAAGACATTAAAATGGGAGACCATATATATTTAATTCTTTAAAATTATAGTGTAACTAATGTTTCCAAGGCCACCATCCTGAGAGGTACAAAGGCATAAAGATGACTGTAGGCCCAAACAGTAATTCCATGGCTGTGCTTACCAACTGGTCCCCTGGAAGGAGCTTGAGTTCCTTTCTTCCTTTCCTCGGGAACTTCTCTCTCAGACAAAGGCAGAACTAAGAGGGGGCTCGCATTTTTCCATTAAGAGCACCTTGTTGCTTAGACCTGGCCCATGTGGCTCCTCCGTAGCTATGTCGTGTGTTACTATTGCTGGCATCATCTTTTGAAGACCACTGGCTGAAGTGACGATCTCACCCTGCCATCCACTTAAGGAAGGTTGGGGGCTAAAGCACACCTCCCTCATGTACCTGAGGTTAGGCTACATTATTTCCCCTTTCCTGGGTTGGCACCATCACGGCCACATCTCAGCAATCACCGTTCTTCAGGCAAATTAAAACTTTACTCTCCCTCTGTATGTCTAGCTCCCTTCAGTTAGACTTCATATTAAATTCCTGGGGGGGGGGGCGGTAAAAACACCGGATTCTATAGAAAGTAACCTCACAGGGTGATCTGATGATAAATTTCTAACTGGGCAGGTCATGGTGGCTAGTCACACCCTAGACATACAATTTTTTAGTAAAAGGTTTATCTTTGCCTTTAGCAAGCCTTGTCCATTGTTTCTGTGCATCCAGGTTAACACAACTTGGAAGTAAATTGTAAACACCCTGAAGAGAGCACAGAATCTTAACTACCCTGTAATCTGGTGTCCACGTTCCCACCCCCAAGGGAGCACATAACCTGACCTCTCCTGGACTGCCATCCCCTAGTGGCTCCTGCCCACCTTCCTATAATCTTTCGTACCTCCCCCTTAGTCTCAGATGCATAAAATAACCGCAAACTGTTGTCCTCTGAATCATTTATCTCAGTGTGTTGAGATCTTGCTTCCAAATATATCCTTTTTTGGCTCAAATAAATTTTTTTCTTTAAAAAATTTAAAAAATATGTTTATTGACTTTAGAGAGAGGGGAAGGGAAGGAGAGAGAAATACTGATATAAGGGAGAAACATTGATTGGTTGCCTTACATTGCTTGCTACGCTGACCGGGGATCGAACTTGCCACCCATGTATGTGCCCTGTGAATCGAACCCTGGGATTTTGGTGTATGGGACAATGCTCCAATCAATGGAGCCACACCAGCAAGGGTGGCTCAGATAGATTTTTATAAAAATTCTCTGCAAGTTTGAACATTTCTTATGGCGACATTCCTCATACCTTCCACTCCATTTTGGAGACTCTTCTCCAAATTTATGTATTCATTATTATAACACCATTTGTCACATGACACACAGATAAAAGCTTTACCCCAAATCTAAAAATTAATTAAGGAAACTGAGTTGTTCAGACTATCCGTTACCAAACCAAGGGATCCTGGGATACATGAAGGCTCCCAAGGGATGTGCTCACATGGAGAGTTTAAGGGACAGGATTTTTAGCATCTCAACATCCATACTGCCTTTTCTGTATTTTCCTCTCTGAGAAAGCATTTGTATTTGGAGACTCAAATACAGTTCCTCTTTCTCACTTCCCTTTTAGAATTTCCCTTATCCTGTTTTATAAAGGAAGGCATGCCTTTCAGTCATCTTGAATCTTGGTATTGTGTGGTGCCCCAGGGTGTGCAGACCTCAGGGAGGCCAGACAAAAGGGCCATTGGAAATATCGTTGTTGACTAAGCCTTCTTTGATCAAGGCACCATGAGCTCATGGTAAGTCTTTATGTCTTTCTGCCTTATATTTACTTCTGTTAAATGTATAGTGAGGAGGGTTGCATGTCGCGACATTCTGAATTCATACATGTTGTGGAACAGAATGGCAGAACTGGACAATTTTTATTCAAAATCCCTGGCTCCTTTGCTTATGCACTTGCCTGTGAAGATCTATTTCAAATGGAAGAGGCAAGATGTTTGCAACACAGTGAGAATGAATGTAAACTCTGGGCCCAGTAGCCCTTGTTTATATTCCATCTCTACCTTTCACTTGCTTTGCCGTTTTAGGCAAGTCTCAGTGTCCTTACCTCTAGAATACCATGAGAAACGAGCCCAGCTCATAGGACTGCATGACAGTAATGGAGGCAATGCTGAAAAATCTTTTCACAAAAGAACCAGATTAAGATAAATCTGTAGCCTAAACAACTGTAACAGCATGGAAAGACAATAAATAAACAAATGCCTAACAAATGTTTGTTTTATATACAACACACTTACAAATTTCCTAATTGTGAAATTACGACAGGAAAGCATCCTCAGTCAGAACTTAATATTTGTGTAGTAAACAACTGAACCTGATCCAAAGGCAAAAGAAAAACCTTGCCTTTGCCCTTGTCTCCTGGGAGGTAATCTGTATCCCCATAGGATGTTGTTTTCTGAGGAGAGGTGACATTGAGAAAAGTGCTTTTGTTTCAAAGGAGGCCCAGGCCGTGCAGAGAACAACAATGTGATATAGAGTGAGAGACCTGGCCGCACCAACAATGGGATTCAGGGTGGGCGATCATACAGTATCAGCTGGACCTCTGGAAGGGTTGATGTCTGCATGGGCAGTCAGTCCTGCTTAGGTGCTGCAGCCCCAGGAGAACCTCTGGACACTGAGGTTTTGGTAGGTTCTCCTGTCTGGAAATATTCTATGCATATTATCGCACATCAATGCTGGAAAAGTAAAGCTGCCCATGACTCTGCGGGGAGACAACAGCCAGAAGCTCCATGTTTCGTTCTTTCCATGAATCTGCCCTGTGCGCGCTCATCTTTGGCTGACTTTTATTCTGTACCTTTTAGATGTAATAAACCATAAGTGTGAGTATAACAGCTTTCGGTGAGCTCTGTGCATCCCTCTAGCTGATTATTAAACCTAAGAGCAGTCTTGGGGACCCTGGAACTTGCAATTGCTGTCAGAAGTGGATGTAGTATTGTGGACTCTTTTATCTGAACTTTGTATCTGCTAAAAATAGTGTTTCTTTGTATCCATAAGGCTTTACATTTTCATGTTGGTCAACTTGGATTTTGTAATAATTAAATTTTTAAAAAATTTATTTTATTTATTTTATTTTATTTTTTATTTTTATTCAGTTACAATTGTCTGCATTTTCTCCCCATCCCTCCACCCCACCCCAGCCAGTCCCACCTCCCTCCCCCACCTCTACCCTCCCCCTTGATTTTGTCCTTGTGTCCTTTATAGTAGCTCCTATAAACCCCTCTCCCCACTATCCCCTCCCCACTCCCCTCTGGCTATTGTTACATTGTTCTTATTTTCAATGTCTCTGGTTATATTTTGTTTGCTTTTTTCTTTTGTTGATTATGTTCCAGTTTTTAAGGAACTAAGCAATTAACTCCTATTTTCCAAGTAGAGACACATGTGGATGAGGATTCCTTAATGGCACTGATCACTGAGAAAGAACCTGGAAATGCTCGTACCTTGCTGTGGAGTGTGCCTGGGAGTTTGCCCGTGGCTGTTGATCCTCATGTAGATGTTTTAGAGTACTTTGGCTTCCAGCCAGCACCATAGGGAACTCAGTATGGATGAGGAGTTGGGTTACCTTAGATAACCCAGTCTCCTCATTGGGTGCTATGGTGTGAATGTTTGTGCCCCACCCCCAATGTATATGCTGGAAACCTAATGCCCACAGTGATGGTATTAGGAGATAGGAAATTTGGAAAGTGAATAGATCATGAGATCAGAGCGTCCATGAATGGAATGAGTGACCTTATAAAAGAGGGCCCAGAGAGCTTACTCATCCCTGCCACCAATGTGAGGACACAGCCGGAAGTGTCTGACCCAGAAGAAGACCCTCTCCCAGCCATGCTGGCACCCTGGTCCTGGACTTCCAGCCTCCAGAACTGTGAGAAATAAATATTTTGTTGTTTATAAACCACCCAAGCCCGTGGTATTTTGTTATAGCAGTCTGAATGACAGTAATGTATTTCAAACAGCTATGCAGTCCCTTTCCTAATTCGCTGGTGTACTCTAACATGCATCTGTACTCGCTACACTTCCCCTGCTTGCAATTTCTAGACAGCAGTGAGAAGGTGTGAGGGGTAACTCAGGTGTCAGCTTGCTTGGATAAGGTCTCAGTTGCTTGGTCAAACACCAGTCTAGATGTAAGCATTCTTTAGAGCTATAATTAACATTTAAGTTAGTAGATTTTGGGTAGATTGCTCTGTATAATGTGAGCAGGCTTTATTCAATCAGTGGATGGCCTTAAGAACAAAGACTGAGGCTTCCTGGAGTGAAAACAATTTAGCCTCCAGATTGCAGCATTAACTGTCACCTGAATTGCTAGGCAGTTGGTCTAGTCTGCAGATTTTGGACCTGCCCATCTCCACAACCATGTGAGCCAATTACTTAAAGTCAATCCCTCCCCCACTCTCTCTCAATGCAAAGACATATATAGATGTATAGATACAGGTATAGATAGATATAGATATAGACATAGACATAGGCATTTCCTATTGGTTCCACTTCTATGGAGAATGCTGATACATGAAATACATGAGTGAAGGTCCCCAAACATCATGTAATGGTTATTGTTAAAGGTGAGCTGGGCGGAGCCTCCTGAACTATTTGAATAGAGGAACAATAAAAACAGAATGTCTTGGGTGCAGATAATGTAGAAAATGATTTTCCATTTTCTTCAATAACCCTTCTCTTTCCTTTCATTCTGCTTGTGTGAAGATAATTTACCAAGAATAAATTGTTCTCAATATATTCTCAATCAATTGTTCCCAATGTTCCAGAAAGGATATAGTCTAACATTATCCATTGAAGATGACAACTCAGAAAACCTGATAGGAACTCCCAGTCAAAACCTAAGAACAGCAATAGCAAACTGCAAGGAATTACTCATCATCTTCCTTGTATTAAACACAATTCATGCATTATCCCATTTGGTCCCCAAGTAGCATGAACAGAAGCAGGACTGACGGTCATGATGTCAGATTCCAAAGCATATGCTGTATCCTGCCTCCTATGTGATGCTGCATCTCCTGTTTAAAGCCCTGGCTGGTGTGGCTCAGTTGTTTGGGGCATCATCACATAACTGAAGGGTCGAGGGTTTGATTCCTGTCCAGGGACCTATGATCCCTAGTCTGGGTGCAGGCACGGAAGCAGCCAATCAGTGCTTCTCTCTCCCTTCCTCACTGTCTCTAAAAAAATAAAAGCAATAAAAATAAAATCTCCTTGGGTGAGGATAAAAATATAATCTTTTTAGTTAAGGTTTACTGGAGGAAAGGGTTATTGGCCCAGCCCTATGTGGGACACACAGATGATAAAACATAGCTAGTATCCTGAAGGAGCTTTGTCTTGACAAGGAAAACAAGACTGATGTGCAAGAGACAAACATTGTATAGTCCAATGAGGAAATGAGCTGCCTCTAGAGGTCTGGCTGGTCATGCCTAGGAAGTCATACATGTAAATCGTGAATTGTGGGCAGCAATTTGCAAGAGCACAACTGGGCAGTAGTGATGGAACAAGTTGACCCTGAGGCCAGACACTGGGATCTAGTCTGAATTCCAACATAAATGCTCTTTGATTTGGGAAACTTATTTTCACTTCCCTAGGTCTAAGTTTTCTCATCTATGAATGGTAATTAGATTACAAAATCCTTTACTTTTTAAAAGATTGTGCAAATCCTTACATAAAACATGACCCATAGCCGAGTTTTTGTTTGTGGCTTTCTCAAAAAGAAAAATATAGATTTACTGTGAAGGTTCTCTGTTTGAATCACTTAAACTGATCATCATCTGATCTATCTCACAGTGTCTTTGTCTACACCAGTTTTAGAAAACAAATCTTGGTAGGAATAACAGCACTGCTGTTATGGAATCCTATTTTTGCCTCTTTGGTCTACCGTTGGAAAAAAAAAGCCCGATTTGTGGTCAATGTATGCTAGTGACAGAAATTATTAAAAAATGTCAGCATGTCACCTTGAAGAAGTTTATTAGTTTAAAAATGATCTTGAAATGTACAGAAGAGGCATAATTTGCATACATTTGTTTCCTGCAACATTGTTTTTCCAAATAACACATCTGTCCTGTCTCTATTTGCCTGAAGCAATAGTAAATGCATAGTGTCTTTGAAAGAGAAAATAATGATGCATTAGGGAACTTTCATCTGAAAGAGCAGTTCAGATTTAGTCCAGTCATCTGATCCAAGATATTCATGTCATTTTGGGACCACAGCCCCTGGGAGGGCAAAAGTCCCATACAAGTTGCCATCGACATCAATTCTGTACTTCAATTTGGCAATTAGTTACTCATTTAATATATGCTATGAACAAGGACCAGTGCTAGATGAGGAATATAAAGAATATCTTCTTTGAGAATTAGTTTCCTCATCTCTGAAATGCTTATAGATATAACATTTCCCTCAATAAGAAATAAAATAGAATAGGTAAAATCCCCGTTTCTGGCATGTTAGGGAAAATAAATAGTAATGTCAAATCAGGAAGTATAGCCCTTGTTGCCCTGAAGGAATGGAATTTAAATAGTGAGATGTGGTACTGCCCAAAGAGTTAACTATAAAGTAAAGCTAGAATGCGGTCAGTGGTATAAAAATGGTAAGAACAAAACTGGAAAACAATGAGGTGGAAGATAGTATTTTTGTGAAGAAAAATTAGGTAGAAATTCATGCAGGAGGTGATTTTCTTTTGCAACTTACAAGAAGGGCTAGGCTTTCATATACAGTATAAAGCTTTGTGATTTGTAGACTCCTTAAAATATCAGTTATGATAAGGGTAATATCGCTAAGAAGTTGAACTTCTCTGGTAAAGGTAAACTATCACAGCCCTATAGTATGGCAGGTTCCAACTGGCAAGTTTCAGAGCCCTGCTTGAAGTTTGTCTTGTTTAACACTTTTGTCAATGACTTGATTATCAAGTTATCAGATGGCATGAAAGTAGGAGGGATAGTGTTTGTTGAATAAGAGAATGCAAATCCAATGGGTTCACCCTAGTAAGGTGATGTTTAAAAGCCAGTGCATTTACAGTTTGGTAATAAGGTCCAAATAATCAAGCACAAAAGTCTGGGTGGGAAAAAAAAAAACAAAACCCCTCAATGATTTTAGTCAGCTCTAAGTTGTATTTGAGGTAGCATCTAAACATTCATTGAGATTTTACTCTACAGTAATAAAATTATTTTACTCAGCAAGTATTAAGGAAGGACTGATGTATGCAAAGACCATAGAACACACATGGACCCTGTAATCTCAGGATTTATGTTTTAACAGAAGAAATTTCACAGTTAAGTGTTGCGCTATAGTTGTGACAAATATCAAGAGGGAAGAGTACAGGGTGCCAAGTGTGCTCCTAACCAGGGGACCTGAGCCTGTGGCAGTGTCAGGAATGTGCTTCTTTGATGAAGTAATTTTTACTGAATTCTGAAAGATGACTAGGAATTAATCAGAAGAGAGAGAGAGGAGAGAAGAGGGAAGAGAGAAAGAAAGGGAGAGAGGGAGAGAAGAAAGAAGAGAGAGAGTGAGAGAAGGAAAAGAGGTAGAGAGAGAGAGAGAGAGCGAGAGCGAGCTACTCCCAGGTAGAGGAAACAGCATTTATAAAGGGCTTTAGCCAAAAATGAGAAGATAAAGTGAGACAAGAAGACATACCAGGACAGAGCCTTAAGGGAAGTTAGTTGAATTGGTTTTTCTTGTGATAGCTAGACAACAATTATAAGGTGGAATGTGGTCAGTCCTGTGAAAGAGATAAGAAAAAAGTTATAGAGCATAGGAGATATTTTCGTTTGCCTGGGAAATGAGGTGAAGATTCATCAGGAGGATGACGTTGCAGTTGGGATGTGAAGAAAGATCTGATTTTGGCAGGCAGGGTTACAGTGTTCTCAGTATACAAAGAGGAGGATAAGACAGCAATAATATGAATTATTAAATAAAATTAATCAGAATTAATAGGAAAATCAGGAGAGTGTTGGGTCATGGGAATCAAAGGAAGGCAGCATTACAAAGAGAAAAGGGTCACCATCTGGAATCATTTTACAGTATTCAAATGAGATGAAGAATGAACTATACCCACTGTATTCATTGAATTGGAAATTACTGGTGAACCCAGCATGAGTATATTTAGCTGTGAGTATATTGTGAGGAAATGAAGACAGGGAGATAGCAGAACATAGCAGATAAAAAACTCAAAATTTGAAATTCTAATGGCAGGATCTTTGTGATGTTCATTTTTGTATTTTTAGAAGGAAGCATACTGCAATAGTCACATAGTAGTTATACAAACATCAATTTCAGTTGTTGAGTGAATTAATATTTGGGAAGAGAAAGGTTAATTATACTAGAAATAGGACAAGACTTTGGGGAAAAAGAGTTGAGATTATTCTCTAGCTTTAGCAAATTACTAACTTTGTGACCTTGGGCAAGTCACTTAACCACTTGTTTCTTCACTTATAAAATGAGGATAATGATAATTGACCTAATTACCCCAGGGAATTGGTGAGAGTGTGAAAGTAAAAAAAAATTACATGACTGCAATTTCTAGACAGATGGTAGAGGGCTTATCTAATAGAAAGTAATATTTTAGTATTAGAAGCATTGGAAGCTCTGTCAGAGACTGGCTAGGTAGCCTGTTA
Source organism: Desmodus rotundus (assembly GCF_022682495.2). NCBI lineage: Eukaryota > Metazoa > Chordata > Mammalia > Chiroptera > Phyllostomidae > Desmodus > Desmodus rotundus. The sequence continues at coordinate 71,610,691 of NC_071389.1, read as the reverse complement.
GGTTCTTCTTCTTGGGCTGTATTTTCCAGTGACCCTTGCAGTGATAAGGCCAGGTGATTGAGTTTGAGCCAATGACATGTCACCAGCCATGATGTGTGCCACTTCCAGGCCTCAGGCATGAAAACCTCCCACAAGGGCTCCTACATGCTCCTTGTGCTTCTGCCGGCTTAATGCAGACAGGCGTGGGGGTCTTGCAGTGTATATATTGATGTGTGTACCAATTGTTACTGGCAGTTTGGAAAATAATTTGGCATGCATTAGACTCAACATGTGAGCACTCATAGTCTTACTATTGTTACTCTATGAAAGTTGCAAATGTGCATTAGAAGATGTATATGGGTGAGTTTATTGTTTATAATAATCCCAAAATGAAAACAATATCAATGTCCACATAAAAGCCAATGCCCATTAAAGGAAGAAAATAATTTATATTCACAAAACATTAAATAACAGCAAAAATTAATCATTATAACTACATGAAATTACATAAATTAAAATAAAAAGTATGGTAGGTGAAAAAAGTCACAAAGGAAAACAGATGTTGTAATCAAATTATAAAGAATTTTTAAAAGGGAGAGAAAGGTGAAGAGACAGACCAAGCAATATATTTTTTGTTGTTGTATGCATTGTTTCTTTTATTTGAAAAAAGAAAGAGAATTATAAAAGTAGCTGATTGCCAAAAACAACACTGAAAACAACCACCCTGAAGTTTAATGGCTTAAAGAAAGAAACACATTATTTATCTCACCCGTAAATCTGTTGTGTTCATCTGATATCGCCAGCACTTGGCTAATCCTGGCTGGGCTTGCTCATGCTTCCGTGGGAGCTACAGGTTACTCAAGTGGTTCTGGTAATCTTGGCTGAACGATCTCGGCTTAGCTAATGACAGATCCAGGGTGACCATGACCTAATGTGAACAGCTCTGATTCACATTTCTGTCATCATCCAGCGAGCCATCCTGGCCGTGTTCTTATGAGGATATACAGTAAGCAAAAATCATCTTGCAAAGGGGCAAGCAGGAAACCCATGCACTCTCCAAATGTCTACTTGTCTCATTTGCTTACATCCTATTGGCAAAAGTAGCCACATGACCAAGACTGAGATCAGAATGGGAAGAGACAATAACCTTATATGGCAAAGGTCAAGAGAGGACATTAAGCTGGACTATTAATGTAATCAGTCTGTCATAGGAACACTCATCACAGAGTTCAGGAATATGATGACCCCTGTCAGGAAGGCGGGGGATGGAAAAGAGAAAGCGCACAGAGGTAGTTGCCAGGTTATTTATTAGTAATGCTTTAGTTTTTAAGTGAGGTGGCAATTTTATTAGTTTTCACTTTATAGTTGTATTTTATAACTTGCATCTAGATTACATAGTCTCTTGTAAGCCTCAAATGCTATATCTATCTATCTATCTGATTTAAGTATTGGGGAAAACACCTTCAAATATAAGAAAAACTGAGAAGCCAATTTGGGAAGTTCAATGAAAATGGGGCATCTGGATGCTCTTTTTGAGCTTCTGCAAAATGGGATATTAATTGTCACTTTTTTATACAGGATGGTGACTTTGACAAAGAAATCACTTAATAAAAGAAGTTGAAGGGCAGGCCTGGCCACACTGGTGAGTATAATTCTTTCTTCTGGAGACTGCGGATCGAATTTCAACAAAGTAGAAAACACACATTACTTCTGCACTTTTCCCCTCTCTTTTATTCTGTTTATTTTATTCCTGGAACAAAGATACCACAGCTTGTCTTCGAAAGACTTCCATGTGAGTTTGAAAGAGTGTCAAATTTGGAACATGCTATAGTTGAGATAAAACTCCTGATTTTTTTCAAAGTGCTCCTCAATTGGACCCAGATCGCAGACCTCCGGGGTTTGATTCATTCATCTCTAGCTGGAACTATGTTTTTTTTCCCCTTTCTGGAAGACTGGGAGATTCACTTTAGAGAGATGTTGCTGCTGCTTTTTTTTTTTTCACATCACAAAAGCATTAATGTTTGCACAGCCCTTTGAAGATGTGGTGTCGCGCATGTGCTATTATTAATAATAAACTACAGATCTGCTTCACACCATCTGAAAAACAGGGCTGTGCCACCACAAAAGAACCTTTATTTCATCCAGTTCGCCATTATGCTTAGCCCAGATCCAGCTCAGCTTCTCACTGGGGCTAGTCCTAGAACAAGGGTAAAGAAAGAAGCTGACAAAGAGAAACAAAACAAATACCACCCAAAACATTAAAAAAAAAAAAGTAAAAAGGAGACTTTTATAACCATTAGAGGTGAATGCCATCACTGCACGCATTTTAGCTGGACTGTGGATTTGGGACGCATCACCCTCTGAAGAAAGGACGGAAAGGGGCATATCTTACACTCCTTACGCCTGCTGAGGAAGGTAAACATTCCCAGGGGTCCTGAGCCTGCACAGACAGGAAAGAAGGTGCTGATAACAATCTGCTGTTGGTCTTGCCTTTTATATTCGCCTAGTGCTTTGAGCTGTTCCTTCTCTTTCTCTTGTCTGAAACCACTCACATCATTCCTCCAGTAGCTTTTTGTGTTTTACAAGCTGCCTTTACATGGCTGGATTTTGAGCAGATGGACATAGAACAAGGCTATTCTAAATAACAGTCCAGTAAAGTTTTCAGGGCAGGTCCCACTTGGAGAGGCAAATGTCCACACAGGACAGCTTCTGCGGCCTCCACTGACAACAGGCGCACCCGCTGACAACAGCAGCATGAGAAAGAGCAAATTTGAGAGCTGGGTCTACTATTATTATTATTATTTTAAAAAATTATCTTTGCACCTGTCGTTGGTGGCAGGATTCTCAACTCATTGCCTATGTTTCAGTTCCCCTTTGGCTCCGCTTATTTTGGAGGTGATTCTTTAAAATGGACTCCAACCTTATTTCTCAATTACACAAGGGTTTCAATAAGGGAAAATTATTTCTTGCTTTAGTCCAGGCCCTAACACTGAAGGTGTTGCATATGGAAAAGGGAGTTGGAGAGAGGGAGGCAGAGAGAGAGAAAGAGAGAGAAATACAAAACTCAAGGAAATCAAGACCATGCTGTGCAAAATTGTTACAGCTGTTTCTGTTTTTATTGGCTGTTTCTTTTGGCTTCACTTTTTCAGCAACTGTGGTTCATATGAGCAGGAAGGCATACAGCATGGCCAAGCTGCATGGTGGTGGGGGAGAAGACAGGGCAAGGAAGGCAGGGGCTGGATGAAGAGGCTCTGAATTGCGCACAGTGCTTGTTTGGAGGGGATACACATCAAAGCATTTCATTTTGATAGTTTTGTGGAAGCCTTAGCAATAGAATTCAGATGCACTCAAAGGAATGCTCCTAAAAGCATCCCAACCCTAGCTGGATCGGATTAGTGGTCCGTTTAAGGGCATTGTACTAGCCCTGGAAATGACGGTCTGATATCTCTGAGGAAATCAAGTGTCAGGACACATCCCTTTCCCTCTGTTTCTCCGACTGTGATTCACCTAGACTATTGCACAGGGCTGAACATATGGAGAGTGCATATTTTCCCTAGGGGACTCTATTTCTCATGGTTACAAATGGAATGAGCTATCTGCCTGCTCACTGACCCTATGAGGATATTGGCAGCTGGGATACAGAGCCCAAGGGCTTGGAGTAAGCTGCTCACCCACCTTGATCCCCCTGCATGGCAGCTGGAAGGCGAGCCAGAAAAAGGCATGTGGAAAAGCCCACAATTCTCTCTCTCTCTCTCTCTCTCTCTCATTTTCTTAAAACGCCCAATTAATTTTGGAATTTAAATGACATTTTTAAGTTTTAAAAATTTGCTTAAACTGGAGTTCTTAAATTTGACACTTCTTAACCATACTTGGTCCCTCCCACCCAACACATACATTCACACACACTCTTTACCAAATGAATTCTACAAATTAAAGAAACATTATTCTAAATGTGAATACTGTGTCCCCAAATAATGGTAAGTGGGCAGGAGGGCTTGGAGGTAAGGAACATAGCAAGGAAAAAAGGTACCTACTTATATTTGGCTTGCAGTTATAGCAAAAGAGAAAATATAATGAAAAGTCACTTAACAAGAACAACAACAAAACCCTACATCTGGTGATAAAATGTTGCATACTCTGACATTAAATTAAAAAAAAAAAACAAAAAAAAAACAAGCCAATGGGCCCAGCTGGAGAATAAAAGGCCAACATTGAGCCCAGGGCTTACACATTAGTTCTGATGGCAGACTTGGGTTTTCTTGGCCCTGGGAGGAAAAATCACAACCTATGTGCCTCAGTATTCCCATCTGAAAATCGAGCTGGACTGGGGAAGATGGACTAATTAAAGCACTTTGAGAATATAAAACTCCAGGTAATTGCAAACATTCAATCTAATAACATAATTTGATTTTGAAGGTTGTATCTTGGTCATTTTGTTTTCTGAAGGCAAGCAGGGAGGACTCTTTTCAAGCTTGTTCTGTTTATTTTCCCGAAGTCATTGACTATCCCGAATAATCGGTGATTTGGACTAGTGATCTCTTGAACAATGATGTGCTTTGAGATGCTTTTCTTTATTTTCTAATATCATTTTTTCAATTCATTGTTACCTTTTACGTATGTGTTAACAGTAACTAACAATACGTCATTATTACCAGATATTAAACCTCTTTAAAACGTTTCATTTGGGGCAGAGTGTAGTGAATGTAGAATGAGGCTGTGTTTTTGAAATGGGGCTCACTAACCTCTTTAAACAGTAGAATAAGTGACTTTATGAATTAGCAATGAAATTGTGCCTTGTGAAAGAGACTCATTAGCAAAAAATAAAACAAGTTTCCTTTTTAGTGCTGACACTTAAAGGTCGGGAGTATGAGCAGTCATTTCCACCTGGGCCTCTGACTCAGTGTAAAGGTGGGCAAAGTTTCCTTCTTTAGGGCTTCGGCCACAAAATGAGATGAGAGCACTAGACCACAGAAGGAGTAATTACGATGAGGTTTGGAAGAACACGGAATTTCTATTCTTTGAGAAAGTTTTCTTCTCGTGCATCTGTTAACTATTATTATGAATCTGAGATACCATTAATCAGTAGCATCTTTTACAAATGAAGAGTGGATTGTTGCATATTGAGGTTCGGCCAAGCAGCCCCATTAGCTGGCGTACATTGAAGCTCCCTTGCAAAAACATGTTTCTGCTATTATCCTTACAGAAGGCTGTGTGTTCACACACATGCACAATTATGAGACTGAACACTCCCTTCTTTTTGGGTTGCTCTTTGATCTTTTGTTGTTTTGCTGCTTGTGTCCATATGGAAATGTTACCAACCAGCAGGGTAATTCCTTTCCATTTTGATTTCTCATCCAGAATCTTCCCCCCTGTAGTTTCTTATTTGTGTTGGGCTCCAGATTGATGCTACTATTTCAAAGGAGCACACCTCATCGGGTTCAAAAGCTCAATTTGCTTTAAGTAGCCATCAAAGAATACACTTAGATTTAAGAATCTGTTTATATCCAAGTTTTTCTGATATGCACTGACAACTTGGGCATCTCAAGAAAAATACAGATTTGTAAGAAACTTTTTGGTGAGACTGGGGGCATGTGGGATCAGGTAGGCAGGTAGTATGTGCTCTCAGCATCGCCCTTGTTTTCAGTGAGGTGCCCTGCTAAGTTCCACTGTGGCTTTCACCAACTAGGAGAAAATATAACACATACACACAAACATGACCTCATCCCATCCAAAGAAAAGTTACTGAAAGTATTTAAACCCTTAAAAAGCTCAACTTGTGGATGGCAGTTTATATCCATTCCTACATTTTCTTCCTATGCACTGTACCCAGAACTCTAGTGCTGGAACTTCTGCCCCCCCCCCCCCCCACCCCTTATTATACTGGAAAATACCAATGATGTGAGACCATGGAAGTATGTGCTTACTAAGGAACATTCCTTTATTAAGAGCCTTCTGAAGCTCCTCCCTAGGAGAGATTAAATAAAGTCAGTGCTTTCCCACTTCCCAAGACTATCTCCACACATCAAACAAATGAAAATCCTTCCAAAACTCATCTCCCTTCATGCCCACACTCAAATGTGCTGTTTAATGTGGGTCGACCAAAGTCTTTTTCTGATTTTCCTCCCCATCTGTTCTTTGAATAAACATGCATCCTAAAAAGAAGGAGGACTTAAAGGATCAAATTGGTTCCTGTATTTGGAAATGTTTTCAAAAGACCACACCGCACTTGGCTATTCGGTCAAATTAGGTTCCGTTTGCTTCTAATAGCACTTAATTACCTCCCACATGCTTCTCAGACTCTTTCACCTCTCAGTCTGCACAGCTTAGCTATTATGGTATCTGAAAATGTTTTTTAAAATTCCAAGTGTGTGAGCTGGTAGGACTGCTGCCAACCACTTTGTCCCCAGCATGCCATGGCCACCAGTCCTTCAGGTGACCAGTGACTCTACCAGGGTCTAGAATTGTAGAACCCAAAGAATCAGACACAGAATCAGTTGGTTTTTAACTTTTTAAGTTGTTGTTTGGTTGCTATAGACACAGTGCCTCAATTTCTTTCTTTTATAAATGAATTATTAATACACTTGAAGGATTTAAAAGTTCACTTGGATGGAAAACAATACACACTGATGAATGTCTGAGAAAAAGTACAACCCAAAGTAGGAAAAAATCCAGAACAAATTATTTTATGGTATCTTCAAGATAGGATTTGGTTGTCCTGATTAATTAGCTTCTATTTTTGCTTCTCCAGATTAAAAGGAAGGGGAGGGTGGGGTAAGGAACTTCTGTGGAATGTAATGCATTTTTTCAGTTTTCCATATTTCCAGCTTAAAACCTTTGAATAAGTTAAGAATATGTTTGTTATTTTGAATTGTATTCCAATGGCATAATGTATAAAAACTAGATTTTTTTTCATTATTGTATTTAGTTTAAACCTGGGTTGGGCACTTTTTTCTTTTTTTAAGAGCCAGATCGTAAATGATTTAGGTTTCATGGGCCAAGGCGAAATTTAAGATACTATGTGGGAACTGAAAAGACAAAGGAGAACACCTCTTATCCCACCACGGTAGGTACTGTTTGTCTCCCAAGTGGTGGGCGCGTTTTGCACACAGCTACTGTCAGCTGCAGACATTCTCTAGTTCCAGGGGTTGGGGCCGAGTGGGCTGGCAGCAATGTGAGCGGCACAGGGAGCGAGCATGGGGAAGGATGGTGGTCCCCAGCTAGAGGGCCGGTACTATAAGCAGAAGGAGGCACTGGGGTTGAGGGGACACCCTATCTTAGCCTCTGTGACTCACAGTGTTAGCACGGGAGAGCAGTGCCCGAGGGTCACACAAAAAATAGGCTTTGGCTAGTTTGGTCTTTTGACTGTAGTTTGCCAACTCCTGGTTAAACACATACCTGGGTCCTGATGGCTCCCCAGTTTTTACCTCCAGTATGAGCTCCAGCTGTATGTTGCACATTTCCTCTTAGCTACTTGGCAGGCACTGTAAAGAAAAGATGTTCTAAACTGAACTCATTGTTACCATCTTCCCTTTGGGTTTTTCTTCTGTAAATAGCACCAGTACTCGCCCAGAGGCCCAAGTCAGAAACCTTGAGTTCATTTTCAACCTCTTCTTTCCTTTGTCCTCTTATTCCGTTGTAGCATAGCTCCTGGGTTGGAGCATGTAAAGGCATAAACAGATCTAGCTTACATTTAATTTCTAACTCTTTGTGGAGTGCCCAGCACATAGTAGGCTTTTAAAAATTGGTTGTTGAATTAATCTAGAAATCAACAAACTCAGTTGATTCTTCTTGATTATAATTCATTCCTCTGTTAAAGTTCTTCAATGGCTTTCCATTGAATAGAAAATAAATATCAAATATTTAGCAGACCATATAAAACTTTTCCTGTTTTGACTTTGCCTACCGTGAAAGTTTGACCATATAAAATTACATTAAGTGTACCGACATCTCTCACACTTCATGTGTCTATTCAGGCAGTGTAGTTCCCTCTGCCCAGAACACCCTTTCCCCCCTTTATTACACAGTAACCCCTACTCATCCTCCCATATGAATCTGCTATCATCTGCAGGAAGGTTCCCCCGGGACCTTATTCATGAGGTGTTTGTCCTTATGGTACCAGGTATCCCCACTCTTTCACAACACTTCATCAGGGCTGAAACTATTTGTTAGATGCGTTTAGCCCTTACTGGATTATATACAGCATGAAGGCAAGATTTTGGCTATGATTCCTCATATCCTAGTTTGGCACTTGGAATGTGGCAGACAGGAAGTGATCATCCAACTGAACTAAATGTGACCCCTCAGTGTAACTGAGCATCCTCGGAACACTTTCTGCATGCACTCAGACCTAAAAAGGCCTGTCCTGGGTCCCAAACCTTCTATTTTTCTGGAGCCAGAGAGAACAGATGGCAGTTAGTCTCTATCAAGGATCGTGTTGTGTGTGGAAAGACACAAGGCTCCAAAGGGAAAGGACCAGGAAGGAGGGGGAATGGAGGAAAGCACTTTAAGCCCTAAGATGTGGTCTTTGGTGTAGAAATGTCCCTGGCCCTTGGTTTGCATTGCACAGAAGGCAAGGTATTGCACTTACAAGTGAGATAAGAAAAGGCTAAGCCTGACGGGGGCTGGCCACTCGGGTCAGCACTGGTGTAAATTTTGTCTTAGAGTCACAACAGAGATGCTCAAACAACTCCAGAGAAGGCTGTAAGAGCCTTGAAAGATTTCTTTTTATGCTTAAAAGAAGACAAGTCCAGAATGATTGCTGTAATCCATGATTATAACACCCTCAGTGTGCATGTCAATATTAAAATAAAACAATCAAACAGCAGCAATATGCTTAATTTCTTTATGAAGTTTGGGTAGGCAGAGAATTACAAATTGGCAAAAGTAGAAAGGATAAACAATCATATCATTGTATTAATTTAGAAAATCTGAAACAAGTCTTGGTGGCAATGACAGAAGGAGAGAATATGTGTAATAACAGCTAAGTTATTATTTGGATATAAGCATTGTGTTGCTTAATGCATCCATTGCATAATTAGGCATTGTTAAAAATCTTTCCAACATACCCTGATGATTGGGATATAATGAACAGGGAGAGATAATAAAGGGAAGATTATAGACTGTTGGAGGAGGTTGGGATTTTTAATTTAATAAGCACCTGAGGACACTCTATTCAGACTTTCCAGCTGTAATCTTTCCTTAAGTAGGAAGGACTGGAAGTTAGATAAATTTGGATTATTACTATTTAAAAAAAAACACTACACAATTGGGGGCTTGGAGAATGCCTGTCTTAATTCTTTTTCCTTTACATTTTTCTTATCTCAGTAAAAAAGGGATAAAATTTTTCCAAAACTTTTATTTCAAAATGATTTAGAAATAGGGCTTTTAGTAACCAGAGCCCTCTCCTTCCCCAGTGATGCAATCAGCTTACCAAACCTGTAAGTCAATAACTTCTTTAGGGAGAAAACTACTTATGCTTTCCTATCTTCTTGTTTTCTGAAAAAGAAGAGAAGACAGTATGCTGTTAACCATAATTAATTACAAGAGAACAGAATTCATTTTTCCCCTGAAAATGCTGATTTCTGAGAAAAGTGGGAAATTGGGGTTTTTCCATTTTTTTTTAACATTAGAGTGGAAACTGGCAGAAATAAATGAGCCACAAAATTGTCTGTGGACCAATCAGACCTCTGGAATAAATGAGGTACCTCCAAGTAGAACTCTCTCTGAGGCCAGGTTTAGGCTCTGGGGGAAAATGTGTATGCTCTTGGGACTTTAAAGATGACAACTATTTCCTCCGCATGATAATACAGAAAAGGATTTATGTGCCTCCAAATTTCTCCAGAGTCCTCACTAATAAAATAAAATCAACTGTAAAATCACTTTGCTCAGCATAGACTGTGACTTCTGAAAGGCTTCTTGAGATTAATCAGTATGCTTTTGTCTTATGCCATCTTTGCGTTTCACAACTAAGGATGCTTGTTAGGGCCAAGTGAGGAAGAGATGTTTTCCCTGACAGGAGGAGGCACCAGCGATCTTGGAAAAGGAAGGAAGGTGTTATCTGCAAGGTGGGCTGCCGCAGGCTGAAATGTGGTGCAGGTTCTCTACGCCGCTATGGCTGATGTACACAATGAGTGGGGCTGACACGGCTCTGTATTAACTGCTTTCTTCGTTCTAGGTTGTTTTGCTCTGGAGTGTTTCACACAGGCTTCCAAGAAAGACTGGGCCACCGCACTACCAGGCAGAAATTAAAGGGAGCAGCAGCTAGGAGACTTGCACCACGAGCAGGACACTGAGCAAGGCACTGGGGGAGCCGTGTATCCCTTTGGGGAGACCCTAGTGATTCCTTCTAGGCCTGCTGTTTTTATGGTTTACTTTAAGAGTCCGTCAAAGTGACCTTGTCTTTTTAATTCAGGCACGTCTGTTTTTCTCATCTCAGAGTCGTTTTTCAGAAGGCTGGGCTGTCTCTGGGTTTTTTCAGCCTTGTCATGGAACTTCGTTCACTGCTATGAAGAAAGGAGGGAGCTGCTAGAGAGAATCTGAGAAATCGAATTGTAAAGTGAATGAGTCAAATGATGCATAAACTCGTGACCTAGGGCAACATAGTGCTAATTTTTTTCTTTGAAATTTAAATAAAATAAGATCACTTTGCATGTTTATGTGTAGTTTTGCTTTATTTAATTACCACATAAATTTTTTTCCTGGCCTCTGTAGTTTCTGTTTCCTTCTCTTTCCTTAGTTGAATCAATAAATTTATAGTGAGGCTTTATGTCTGTTTATTCAGAAAAATTTATTCTAATTCTAAGCCTATGGTCTTACTTGCTAACTCCTGAGCATTTGAGCATTTTTTTTTGTATATTTAGGATCTATTTCTTAGTGACAATGTGGTAGAGATAGTGTGTTCACCAATTTTCATTTGATTTTCCTCTTCCTTGGGTCCATGGCAAATCACACACCCCAGTCCCTCTGAGTTATGCGCTAGCCGGTGGTGGGCTCGGGCTAATAAAATGTGGAAGGAGGGAACATGTGTCAGTTCCAGGTTGAGACGGTGAATAGGCACCCAGGATTTTTTGGTCACTTTCTTACCCTGCCATGGAGAATGCAGAGATCTCACATTGAGGTGGAATGGTCTCAAGTTCAAAGCCACTTGGATCATTGTGTCACTGTGTGGAGCACAGCTGCAAAGGAGAATGGCCGGAACCCACTGCCAGACTTTGCGTCTGTTGTGTTTAAGTATTTCAGTACCAGGAAGGTGGGCTTGTTGTTTGTGCAGCACAAACCTAGCCTAAGCTAGCTGACACTGAAAGGGTGCTGTGGGAGTGCTTGTTTGTTCCCCTGTGAGCTCTGTTTCATCTCTGGGCATAATCTGAGCTGCAAACAACAATCTTGAGCTGAGGATCATAGAGTTTTTGGATGGTAGACTCCTAAATTATTATTAGTGTGCTAGTCACATTAAATCAAAGGGCAAAATAGTGAGAATTAGATACACATTGAAGACAAGACACCACAGAGGAAAAACTAAGATAGCCCTGGATAAGATTCCCAGTGAGCCTCTTATTATCTCTATGTATATGAGCTTTGTAATTTACTTTCTAAATCTTGGTTATCCCTTAATTAAAATGAAGATAATAATATCTGCTTTATAGATCTGGTGGAAGAATGTGTTGGCATGTGCTTGATTCTCAGTAAAACTCATTGGATTTTGTTTTCACCACTAATAAGCTACATGCCCTTGAGAGACACACTTGGCCTTTGTAAGCATGAGGGTTTTTTTTTTTTTTTTTAATGTTTAAAGGTAGAAGCAGTATCTGTCTTGGGGGTTGTAGTAAAGATATAGGACAATGTGTATGTTCTGCTCTGTCTGACACATGCTAAATCTCAACAAATGGTGATTCCTTCCATGACTTGAGCAGGCCCATTGGAATTTACTCTCCAAAGCCTAGGTCTTATGTTTTGATTAGTGGCATGAAGAGTTTACCCTACCCAAGTATAGATTCAAACTGTTTCTTTTTGATATTCTTTCATTAGTGAGGTGGTGCAAACTAATAAAATATGAAACTATCTTTTGTTGTGCTTATACCCTGTCATTCAGTATATTTATAGACAGCTCTTCGAGTCCATTTTGGATTGTATAGGCTTCAAGTATGTTCTTATCCTGGGGTTATTATGTCATAGAGATAAAACCTAGTTTGTGTTTTCTTGTAACTTTAAAAAGCATACCCACTGTCTACCACTGACTTTAATAACAAACACACAATGGAAATGGAAGATAGAGAGTTTGCTCTCCTACCTCTGCTGACAGCCTTTCCCGTCCTGATTTGCTCCCTATTTCTGACAGTCAAGTTCATTTGAGAAGTGGAAGCACAAATATCAAGCTAGCATCTTGCATACATTATCTTGCAATAATTCACAGTACAATAAACAGCTGTTAATGAAGAATCAGCTCAAAGCAGAGATATCTGGTTTTATGACTACTCCATGCAACTAATTAAAAAAGAAATCTTTATTGCCTCTCATATCCATCTAGCCCCTTCACATTTATGTCTTTTTAGCATTTTTTTTCTTCAAATTTTGTGAGTGATATTGGCCCACAATGTCTCATGCTCCAGATGGATTAAGATGTAATTGTAATCTCTTAAATCTCGGCAACTACCTTTCTTGCCAGCTTCCTACACTTTAAGCCTTCCGCTTTTCAGGAGGAGCAACATCCTCTGGCTGTCCCGGGCCACCCGCCAGCAATCTGTTAAAGGAAATAATTTTAAGTTTCTAATGACTTTATTTGCACTAAATGCATGAATTTAAGCAAGTCACTTAACCTTTTGGTGTATTCCCTCATCTCTAAAATAACGATGTTTGATGAGATTACACATTATAAGCCTTTTAAGGGCAAGGATTTTAGAGCAAAACAGAAATTATATCAAGAGCTTTGTGGCTTTCAAACAGAAGACCGAAGGAGGTGATGCTGAATTTAATCAAACAATTAATTTCTAGTAGTAAACTCTGTGAAACTCGTTGACAGGTGTATGTTGGACACATCTCACCCTGCATTACGGTGGAACTCAAAAAAAATGCAGCACACCTCGTTCCTGCCCTGGCGCAGTTTCCAACTCAGTCGTGGAGGCACGTGTGACTAACTGTATGTCAAAGAGTTAAAGAAATTAATGTCCTAATGGAGTCGCAATCAGCAGAGTGGCTGGTTTACGCCCATTTTAGTTAGCTGGAGTTTGGTAGATAATACAGCTGCTTACGCCATCAAAAATAGGATCACAAAAAAATGAAAATGATGCCTGTAATTGTTACCAGCATTCTATTTAGAAATGCGAAGGCCACTTGTTTATTGCAAAGAACATGTTTCACATGTTCTCTACACACACAGTAAAATCTACCATATCATTTTGAATTTCTAGGAAGCAAAAGAGTTGGATTCAGGGTAAAAAGGAGACATTTCTGTGACTTAAAACAACCATGGTAGCTTTGCTCACAGTTGTGTGTAGTTGGGGGACTTAAGAATGACTCAGCCAGGTAATTCATCACTAATCCATGTGGGATCATCCGAGGTTGGAGAATCCGCTCCCATGATGCTTTTCCATGCACACATCTGGCACCTCTGTGTTCCTTGTCTTTCTCTACACACTGTTTCATTTTCCAAGGCCTCTTCACATGGCTGGAGCTCCTCCAGCAAGATAGTCTCAGATAATCTTACTTTCTTACCTGCTAGCTGATTCTAAGAGGACAGGACAGAAGCATCCCTTCTCTTAAAGATTAGGCCCAGGAACTGGCTGAACATCACTTCTGTTATACTTCATTGGCCAAAGCTGTTAGAGGGAACACTCCTTTCAATGAGAAAATTTCAGAGGTGAATCATCTTTAATCTGCCATATACTCTTTGGGGTATATAAGTAGTATGAAATCATAATGCTTTCATTTTTTATTTTCCTAATTTCTTTAAGAGTAAAAATTAAATAAATGGTTAGTCCAGCTGACTTTCTTAACAGTAAGCTACCGTCATTTAGAGTGAGATCATTCTTTGTGTGGGTGTACGCTAAGAGTTGCAGAGAAGGTAGCATCCCTGACCAACACCCACAAAAAGCCGTTTGTGCTTTACCCTGATCATTGGACAATACGACCATGATTTTAAAACTCTCCTTGGTAGAGTGGACAGTACTTCTTCCAGATGAAACCACAGACTATAGCTTAAGGGGGCAGATTTCCTAGTGAGGCGATGATCAAGGCACTTTTTGGCCTGTATGGTTGTAGATAATGATAAAATGATTTGTTTCTGTTTCACTCCAATCCATGCGATTCAAAGTTCTTACTGAGTACTTACATTCTCTCTGCGTCTGTCGACGAAAGTTGTTGCAGCGCTGCAGGAATGTAAAACATACACCCTATCCTCAACTAGGATATAACGCAACGTTATTGCAGAAGTATTATTCAGTCTTCAGTAAAAACACTATGCTACTTTCAATATGGAAAAGGCGTTTATTGTAGGACACTGGGAATCAGACAACTAAAATATACACACACACACACTCCTGAAGCACACAATGCAGATGGACTACTGTTGACATTTAATGGTTATTATTCCAATTATTAATATGTGTATCTATAGGGGAGGATTATAAGTGTATATGCATATATAATATATATTACTTTATAATAATTTCTATGTGGTACAATAAAATATGTAGTGCTTTTTGTAATATGCTTTTGATAATTCTTAACATTAAGAAATAACAGAACTTATGTTTAACATAAAACATTACTTAAATGAACTATTAAACAGAATCAAAGGGTAAAAGTGTGTACGGGATATTGACTAGAGTTAGTGGGGAAGCCTTCATGTGATAATTGAAGCTTCATAGGGAGTTTGGCGAATGGGCAGATGTAGGGTTACAAGGTCCTAATCAATAATAACCCCATGGTAAGAATGAGCATAATATAATTAGAAGACAATCTAGCTTGTATCTGTGTTTTTTTCTACCTTTAATGAAAATTTTTATTAAGTTTCACTGCACAAAGCTTTGAATTTGAAAATGCTAATGCATTTAAGAGATATGGGGAAATTGGGAGCAGGCGTTGGTTTTTAAAATGTTCTCAAAGATGTCATTAAAGTCTGAATAGTGTTCTAAATAAACCAACAGATGGATTCAGTGACAGCTGTGATGTATTGGTCCTAAATGGAATTGCAGGGTGGGAATTTCAGAAGTTGGTGAGGGAGGAAATAATGAAAGACACCCTCTAAAGGACATCCATAATTCAGTGAGATAAACTCCAGAATTTCTATTTCTTATCCAAAGTGAAAGGAAGGACAAGGCTTCCTCTTATTGTTTTCCAGGTACTGTTATCATGATATAGAGATTAGATAGTTATTGCCAACTACCTTGGCAGTAAGTATTATATTCTAAACAATAGTAATGCATTTATTAATATACTTATAGTATCAGTAACCAAATTACGAATATACCAATAACATTATGAAAATGAATGTGAATTACATGAGGGCAGAAATTTTATTTTGTTCTCTTCTCTCTCCTAACCAGTTAAGAGTAATTAGCATATAGGAATGCTGATGACTGAATAAATGAAAGTTTCACATTAAGGAGAATGTACTTCTTTATGAAAAATATGAACAGAAATAAGCGGCATAAAATAAAATAAGGAATTATTTTCATAGCAAATATGAAGTTTTGCCTGTAAAAAGTAAAATTTTTGCCTGTAGTCAGTAAAATGCTGTTTTGATACTACTGCAACATGATCGAGTACAATCTGCCCAACAGTAAACCCAGAACATCTTGGTGTAAGCAAACAACATTGAGATTCTTACCTGCAGTTAGGTATAGCTAATCTAGCTATAGATGATTTTTTTAAAAAACCTATTAAAAATGACTACAGGATTATTTTGTTAAAATTTGAGAGTGTATGACTGTTATTAAAATTCTTGCAAATATGTAAAGAAGAAAAACAATATGGCAGGTAGAGAAAATGCACTGAGATGTACAAGACCCGTACTCGGAAAATTGTAAGACACTGAAGAAAGAAATTGAAGGAGATACAAATAAGTGGAAGCACATACCATCTTCATAGATAAGAAGACTCACCATCATTAAAATGTCCATATTACCTAAAACAATCTATAGATTCAATGTAGTTCGTATCAAGATTCCAATTATGTATTTTACAGAACTAGAACAAATATATTGAAAATGTATATGGAACCACAAACGGTTCTGCATAACAACAGTGATCCTGAGAAAGAACAAAGTTGGAGGAATCACACTACCTAATATCAAATTATACTATAAGGCCATAGTAATCAAAACAGCATGGTACTGGCATAAAAACAGACACATAGATCAATGGAACAAAATAGAGAGCCCAGAAATAAACCCACACCTTTAGTGAGTTCATATTTGACAGAGGAAGCAAACACATACAATAGGCTAAAATAGTTTATTCAATAAATAGTGTTAGAAAAATTGGACAGGTATGTGCAGGAAAGTGAGACTAGACCACCTTCTTACACCACACACTAGAATAAATTCAAAATGGATCATAGACTTAAGCATTAGGCCCGAAACCATAAAAATCATGGAAGAAAACACAGGCAGCAAAATCTCGGACATTGCTTCTAGCAATTTTTTATTGGATATATCTCCCCAGGCAAGAGAAACAAAAGAAAAAAAAATAAACAAATAGGATTATATCAAACTAAAAAATTCTGCACAGTAAAGGAAATCATCAACAAAATAAAAAGACAACTTACGGAACAGGAGAACGTATTTGCCGATACATCTGTAAGGGGTTAATATCCAAAATTTATAATGTACTTACAAAGCTCAACACCAAAAAAACCAAACAACCCAATTAAAAATTAGGCAAAAGACCTAAATAGATACTTCTCCAGAGAGGACATATGGATGCCCAACAGACATAAAAAGATGCTCAATGTCATTAATTATGGGAGAAATGCAAATTAAAACTACAATGAGATATCATCTCATACTTGTCAGAATGGCTATCATCAATAAATCAACAAACAACAACTGCTGGACAGGATGTGGAGAAAGAGGAATAGTTTGACACTATTGGTGGGAATGCAGGTTGGTGCAGCCACTGTGGAAAGCAGAATGGAGATACCTCAAAAAAT
This sequence comes from Desmodus rotundus, assembly GCF_022682495.2. Classification (NCBI taxonomy): domain Eukaryota; kingdom Metazoa; phylum Chordata; class Mammalia; order Chiroptera; family Phyllostomidae; genus Desmodus; species Desmodus rotundus. The sequence goes on along the minus strand of NC_071389.1, from coordinate 71,593,566 downwards.
TAAAAATGGATCTGAGTTTCAACCCAGAGATCCTACTTCTGTAAATATATCCAAAGGAACCCAAAACACTAATTTGAAAGAATTTAAGCACCTTTATGTTCATTGCAGTGTTATTTACAATTGCCAAGATATGGAGACAATCCAAGTACCCATCAGTAGATGAGTGGGTAAAACAACTATTGGACATTTACACAATGGAACACTACTCAGCCATAAAAAGAAGAAAATTTTACCCTTTGCAGCAGTATGAATGGACCTGGAGAATATTGTGCTAAGTGAAATAAGTTAGTCAGAGAAAGACAAATGTCATATAGCTTCACTCTTATAGCAGGTGGTGGTGGGGAGGTTAGGGAGTGGAGGAATTGAGGAAAAAGGAAAAAGGACTCATGGACATGGACATGAATGGCAGTGTGGTGATTGCTGGGGGGAGGGAGGTATAAGAGGACTAAATGGTAATGGAAAAACACAATAAAGATAAGAAATAACTAAAGGAGCAGTTTGTTAAAATTTGAGAGTGTGGGACTATTATTAAAATTCTTGGAATTAATAAAGAAGAAAAACAATATGGTAGATAGAAAAAATGCATAATTTTAAACAGCTCCTGGTATAGGGTAGATTAGATAATAAACATTATATAAATACTTGTTATTGAATGAATAAATGGTCAGTTTGTATTATGTAATAATGGATGTGATTTGATAGGAAAAATGTACCAAAGGTGGTTTTAAAAGAAAGCACATTAAAATAAGTTTTAGTTTACGAGCATATACTTATAAATTGTTATTAAAAATAATCTTTGCAAAATAACTTCTCATGATAAATAGACCAACAAATCCTGGCCAAATAGAAATAATGTTTCTTAGTTAATTAGTAATACAAATGCCTCACTTGATAACGTCTATATTGCAAGTAACATTGTGATTATACACGGCAGGATCATGAGTAGAGCCACTTCTTAGGCACTGCAGTGGTTAAATTTTAGTGGTCAGAAGAGTCAGTCGAGAAAGTTGTTTAAAAGTCAGATTCCTGAGCCTCAGCGCTGAAGAACTGTCATTCAGAAATTCTAGGGCCTGGCTCCTGTTTCTGCGTTTGTAACCTGCACCTAAAGCGATTGCTCTGCAGTGCATCAGCAGTCTGCACTTTGAAAACCAGTTCTTGAAATCCCTGCTGCTGTATTCCTGCTCAGAAGATTCAATTCACTAGTAATTAATGGACCTGAAGTACTATTATTTTGGAGGGTACATATTTGTTTTAGCTTCCGGACATTATTTTGGGTCTTTCCTTCCAACTAGATCAAATTTCTCTAAAACCTGTTTTGCCTTTCTGAAATAACTACCCTCACTCACTCAGGGTTTGTATTCACAAGCAATACTGGCCTGAAAATGTATTTCTTGTGTAATCTTCATTGGGTTTAAGTAACCATATTCCACATCTCTTTCTTCCTCTTCTATGCTGTGAAACAGATTAAATAGCATTAGAATCAACTGCTTTCACAAGCTTGTAAAATTCCCCTATGAAACCATGTGGACCTGGTGCTTTTTGTGAAGGGGAAGACTAAACAACTGAACAATTCCCCTATTTTGTTTGTATTTGAACTGTTTGGCTACTTTACCACTTTCAGATTAAATTTTACATTTTGGAAACTTATATAATTCAGCCATGTTTTCAAAATTTCTTCTTTGTTTGTGTAGGATTCAGTAAACCGGTTTATATGTTTCTTTGAATTACATCTATATTTATGAATATTCTCCTTTCTTATTTTTTGTATTATTTTGATATCTCATTCTTTTCCCCCCAGTTAGTCTATGGGAGTCTTAGTAAGTACCCAGTAAGCCTTAGGTAAAATGGCAGCAAGTAATTTAAAGAGAATGATTTCTAAAATGAGAAAAAGTACTTCCTTCATCAGAAGATGGGAAAGCTATATACCAACACACATACATGTATTTACATAGGAATCTGCCATTTTCTATTCCAATTAATCTTGTAGTATCCTTAACAAATGAGATTTGTAGTATTCTAATGTATTTATACAACACGTATATCAAAATATAAGTAAAAGAATATGGTTCTATTTTACTGAGTGTATGCTGATTACATACTATTTAGTTTTATTTTTGACCCTGATGTGTCAATGTTGATTATATTTTGAATATCTGCCAGTCTATATATCTACCCATAAATTCAATATGATTACACATTTACCAAGGGGTAAGAAAAGTTAAATATTTGGAAAATTCTCCTAATTACCTAATAAGGGCTAAGATCAGGAAATACAGCAGAATGAGATAAATAAGAAAGCAATCCTTTATGCTCAGTGTATGTTAATGTCAGGATGGTTGTTTGTACTCACTAAATCTTTCCTGAATCTAAAATTTAATTTTTAGCAGTCATTATTTTGCTGGCTGATCTGAAAAGTAGGAGAAATAATGCACTATTAAGTGTCTTAATTGTGTTGGGTAAATATGGGTAATATTAATCACATCTCACTTATTTTATTCTAATAAAGGTCTGGTAATCTTGCAAGGAGTAGAAATTTGGAGAAAGAAGATACTTAAACTTGGCCTTTTTTGTGTATAAACGTGAAATTTTCTTTTCTACAAAGCTCATTTGTAGCACTAGAAAGGTCGTTTCTTATCTGTAGGTAAGAGATAGGTTGAAGGGAGAATTCTAATAACTTTTCAACACATTGATGCCTGTAGTTTTTTCTTTCTCCTGGGAGTCGGGACAGTGGTGCCTCTAGTTATGTCCAGAATTGCTCTGACAAGGCTCTGTGTCATAGTAGGTGCCAGATGCACTGCTAGCGCCCAGTAACTAATGGATAATGATAGGACATATTCACACCTTGGAAATAAGGTGGTGAATTTTTTGAATCTTCTTATAGAGTTCAGCACAATGGGAATCCCCATGGCGGCACACGGGATGAGGACCTGTCCCAGGGACAGCAGGTGATGACAGAGGGCTCTGCTTCAATATGTTTTCTACAGGAAATCACAGCTTTGGTCTGCAGTAGCGGGTGAGTTTTCATCAGTTATACACCTGTGGTGTTACAGACTTGTGAAATCTGTCAATCTGAAAGGATTCTGAAAGCCAGAGAGTGACTTTTATTACAGATGACATTGGCATCCCCTGGCATTGATAATTAAATGCATGAAGTGAGAACTTCTCTAAAAACAATAAAACAAACACAACTTTAAAGGCAACAAGAAGTGGTCATGATTTTCACTTCGAAGATGGGAAGAAAGAGCTTTCTTTTTTAATGTTGGTAAATTTTTATTAAACATAAAATTAGAATGTCATTGAAGAAAACAACTGGAATTGAACAACAATAAAATAAAAAAATAAAAATAAAATAAAATAAAATTTTAGCTTAAATAAAAAGAAAAACATCTCTCAATGAGATGAATGGGCTTTTCCATGTAGTTTAATGTATCTGTGGATTAATACTATTTATGCTTAGAATGATGGAAGCTTCTACATATATTAGTCTTTTTAGTTAATATGTATTTGATATTTCCAATAATATAAAATATTTAAAAAATGGAAAGTTGGAGAATTCATGTGGAAGAGCTTTTGATCTCATTTATAGCATCTCATATTACAACACAAAGTATAGACAGATAAAATCTGAGTGCATTTAATCCTATTTAAATTCTTTAATAATTTCAAATTCTTTTTTTTAAAGTTGTCCACTAGACAATTGTAATTGGGTGCCAGACTGATGCCTAAGGCCATTTTTCTCCTACAAGAGAAGGAGGAATTGTGATATATTACTATCCCAGTGGGAGTCTGCATTGAATAGCTTTACAAAAAGTGACCCTGACTTAGTCATTTTGAACTTCACCAGGAAGATTGTGAAGTCTATTAATATTTAGTGGCCCTCATTCAGTATTACATGTGAAAAGTGAAGGCAACTCCATTGGTTTGGGGTTTATCTTTTCCCACTTGTATACCCAAAGGGCAGCTCATTTCTACGCAGTAAGGAAAGGACAGATGGGACCAGTCCACCTGCTCAATTCCTCACAGAGTCATCTTGTGTAGGTCAGAGAGCCATGGCTCGCTGAGTCACCACTTGGCCATGCAGTCCTGGCCAGCTCCTGAGGTCCTGCCTGACCTGAAGGTCTGTTCTCCACAGGCCAGGAAAAAGGACAGGGTCACAGGAGTACACTCACTGCAGGTCAGGCTGACCTGTGGTTCTTACAGACATTGGGCTTTTTTTAAAGTAATTACTTCCCTTTTAATCTTTTCCTGGTATATATTTTCATCTTCTCTAATTTGACCTAGTTTCTTTCATTGTTCTGGAAACAGCCTAGCTTTGAAAGGCTACATTCCTCTGTTTTCGGGATTGCACAGAACTCTGAAAACCTTTGGGTGGTTTAATTATTTTGCTAGCAAGATATCAGCCCCTAAATATGATATTTCATAAAGCCTCATGCTAATGCTGTCTTATTACCATGTTGCAAGGCTGTGGGTTTATAGCAGTCCAAAATATTTAGAAAGACTATGAAAATGTAGTCAATTAAAACAAGTGTGATGTGTCTTAATGGCAACATGGATTCAATTGTTCAGCTTCAGTGTCCTTTCTCTGGGATGTATGTAGATTTTTAGGTTTAACCTGGTTCATTTCTGGTCCTCCAAAGCAGTGTCTATGATTAAACTGTGTCTGCTCTCTCCCAGGGCTTACTGTCTACCTCTAATTCATTCCTGGTGAATGATGGCAAATTCATAGCCTCAGGTAGCTTTTTGTTTCTTTCATTTCTCAAAGCTACCTTATCTTTTCTTTCTCTGTGTCTTAAGTTTTTGTTTGGGCATGCATTTGAGAGCTTCTAGGGTTTTATTTACCTTAAGATCCCTGGATTGGCGTCTTTGATGTAGTTCCTGCCAAGGACCATCCAGGGGTCAGCAGTCCTGCCCCTCTGCGTCGCCCTGTCAGCAGGATCTGTTCAGTGCGGAGGCCACGCCCACTCTTGCCCCTGGAAGGATGGCTGAGACAGCTTATCTAAATGTGCACGCTCAGGGGATGCAGCTTGCCCCCCTGCCTCCCCCCCCCCCCCCCCGTAGCCTACAACTCCACAATTTACTTTTGGGATTTAGAGAAGTAGAGTGAGATTCCACATATATTACCCATTTGCAAAATACTGACCAGTTGGCAAAGGCAGAAACCAGTCAAGTTTATGAATAAAGAATGAGGTCGCCTGAGTATGGCATTCTTTTCCTTACTAGAATTTTCAGCTCTTAGCTCATGGGGATTTGGACTAGGATTACATCACTGAGGGAGTATTGGTCTTTAGATTGCTCACACAAGGGAGCTAAGGGGCTTTTCTGAGCAAGAGTGCTATGATTTCAAACAATTCCTTTCTTTTTGTCCTAATGATGAATGCAAAAGAGAAAAAGCAATTGTGTTTGCTTTCTCAGTTCTAAAAGTTTTACCTATGGATCATCAGGTCGTTGAGTCTACACACATGATGGGCTTAGAACTTCTGTGGCAGGTGAGTCTGAGCCACGTGAGACAGAGGTCTGGAGGGACTCAGCCTGCTGATGTAGACTACTACCCTGCCACCATTCACCAGGAGTGAATTAGAGGTAGACAGTAGGGTGTGGGAGGAGCGGACACAGTTAATCACAGACTACCCTGACTACTATTGCCTGAGCCAAGCACTTGTCATTGTGTGTCCGAGGATAAAACAACCAGAAAAAAAAAACAACCCCAACAAACTTGTAATCAGTGAAATAGCTTCTGCAAAACCTCTGTTAAGAATGTTGGATCCTTCCTTGCATTTGACATGGGCCTCAGGTAGTCAAACACATGTGCCACTCAGAGAACAGATGTTTCAATGAGGAAACCTGAATGTCACACAGCTGAGGTTGATTTCAGTGTGGGTCAACAACACAGATCTTGTGTAGTAAGCTTTCCTAGGAACCAAGTTTAGTATATGGTTAGAAACTAAAGGAAAGTGAGGAGAAAGGAGAGGAACTTCCAACATAAGAATTCAAATGACTGCTTCTGTTGGCGGTGAAATGGTACTAGGTGTTAGACTTTGGTTTAGCAACCCTGGTCCCTGAGTTCAGGCTAAGAAATAATTCAGAGCCAAGACTCAAACTATAAGAGAAAATTTGGTTAGAAAGTCACAGAGGTAGAAGAAATGAGCCATAGAAGAAGTGGGCTTGGTAAACAAGTTACAGAGGCAAAGAAAGGCTCTTAGAACTTAGCAGAGGGAAGGAGAGGAAGGGAGAAAGAGAAGAAGAAAGGGAGAAAGGAAGAAAGGAAGGGAGAGAAGAAAGAGGGAGAGAGGGGAGAGGGAGGGAAAGAGGGAGGAAGAGAGAGATCCCTGTCTTAAGGGCTTTTATCTGGAGGTCTCAGAGGAGGATATCAATAGAATATTCATCAGCTTTTCAGGTTGGATCCCTTAGGATCATGGTCTTCACTGATGGGTCCATGCCAGGGTAGGGGGTCATTAGTCAATGCAGCTGGTGCTGATGTCAGCCATGGCATAACTTCATCTGATTTTGTCGTTTCTCTGGACTTGGAGCTGAAACAGAGCTGAGGCCTAGATGTCATCTTCAGAGGTTAATGCTTAAGGGAGTAGTCGTGCAAAGGTTTGCAGTTTTGCTCATTGCTAGGCACCAGGGCTTTCTGCCCTGGTGACCCTCTGCACCTGGCCTATTGTTTATCTTCTGCTCATACCTAATGACCTACTACTCTTTGACAAGAAACACCATTTTCAGAGAAATGAAGAAAGTGCTAGCAAAACACTGAAAGGATTCAATGACAACCAGGGCACTCTCAAAATAAAAACTCTCAGGCAAATTGAGACAAAGAAATAGATGGGAAAATGCCTCATAATTTCTCTAATAAATGGAAACTCAGGTTTTCTGTGAGAGGCTGTTTTAATAGGATCTTGTGCTGTTGAGAGAAAAGTAGACTTAGTATGAATGTTGATGTAATAAACATTATCACATACTAGGGAAAATCCAAACATAAGTTATTTTTATGTCAGTAAAATTTATACTTAATTTGAATTATTTTCTTTTTCTTTTTCCTATATTAATTGAATTGGTTTTAATCTGGAGAACAACAGTTGGTTTTATCATGGTTTCCCTTTTTTCTTTGCCTAATAATTGATCACTTTATTTCTATTTTGATCATTTAATATAAGTTGGTCATTTGACTATTTCAAGGAACATAAACCATTTCCCATTGTCTAGTTAAGGAATTGAAGATTTAGAATGTAGGCAAACCAGAAACGATAGCTCAGAGAAGCTACTGTGTCTCCTTACAAGGAACAGTGATCTTTTTCTTTCTGTGTTTCTTTATTTGTCATTAGTCTTTGTCTGAGATTTTAACATTTATTGTCCACATGATCATAATCTCTTTTAGGGCACCAAAATTATGAGCCCCGTCTACTTTCAGACTCACATGGCAAGGTATTTCCTTAGCATGCATTTCTCAGAACATGTATCACTGGAAGTAATTTGTACACGGGAGTTCGGTAGCTGTTCCTGTTAGTGGGATGGCATTCATTGTTAGGTTGGTTCCGTTTTATATTGATTAGTTCTTCCTTCTATAGTCCGAGGATGCTGGTTTTCCTTTCCAGAATATATCTTGAGACACTGTTAAACTTTCAGCATTAATCTATTATAGCTCTCTCCTTTGTATGGCTGAAGGGAATTTTCAACTTATCCAACTTTCTTGTATGTAATGAATTGTGTTTTGTGTTCCCACATGCCTTATAGTGTTGGCATTGTTTATTTTGGTTTGGGAGTCCTAAGGACCTCTTGATCTCATTTGTTCTCTTAGGAGTTGTGCAGTAGATTTCCAGAATACCCATGGTAATGAATAATGATTTGTGATCATCACAGCTTATAATTTAAGAGGTGGTTGTGATCTTTTCTTGCCAGATAGGCCATTACAGTAAGGAAAAATCTCCTGAGTGTTTGTATCTCTCTTATCTTGCCATTGCCTTATCACCAAACAACAGTCCATTGGCTACAGAATTAGAGATAATTAAAAATTTAAGAAAATGTCATTCAGCCAAGTCTGACTAGCAGAGAGCAGAGACACTGGAAATAGCATGTCATTTCTAAGTTAAAATGTCCTACTTTAGGTAGTGTTTTCATTTTAAAATGAGAAAAAGGATGACATTTGGCTGTCAGAGATAACATTTCTGACACATTTTTCATGCCTACATATGTGATTTTAGTTTTGGTTGTGAAGTTGACTTAAAGTATTTTGGAACATTAGTATAGGATTTATGAAAGTAAAAGTTACTTCTTTCACTCTATGTACCCAAGACTTTTGCTGCTGGGTAAACTAAACTCATAAAAGAGTTTCTATAATCTAAATCACCAAATTTACCTCTACTTTCTTTGAAATAGAAAAGATAAATAGAAAAGATGCATTAAATATGGTGAGATTGTGCTAAACTTTTACTTCATGTAGTACCACAGGTAAATCACCACATCCATACCCCCCCCCATTCCTACCTCCCCCCCAAAATCAGTCACAAGATGCTTCAAATCATGCGGGAATGGGATCTATAAACATTAAGACTGTGCAGTGTAATGAAGTGCTATTGACTCCTTCAATCACCTCGTTCCATTCCCAAGAATTCCTCCTAACCCTGCACGCAGGTGTGACTCCCTGGAAGGGGGACCAACTGCCTTGGTTTGACTGCGCCTGTTCCAGTTTTACAGCTCAAAGTCACATGTTCCAGGAAATGCAGTTCCAGGCCACCTGGACAGCTGGTCACCCTACTCTGCAACTATGCTCTGGTTCATGAGTCTCCCCTGTGGCCATTACTGGTTCAGCGGGTGGTGTACATTACTGTCAAGTTGGAGCATTGCCTTCTCTGTCTTTGGCATTCTGAATGCTGTACTGAGAGAAACACACTGAGAATAGGAGTTTTTTTTCAGTATAATTTTGTTAAATGTAACTCTTTAGAAAAATTCAATAATGCTTGCACTTTAAAATCACCTGGGACTCTTAAAACATACTGCTGACTAGGCATTGGGCCCCAAAACTGATTTAATTGGTTTGAGATGGGCCTGGGTATTATACTTCAAAAAAATCTTATCTGATGGTTCTTAGATGTAGCCAGGGTCCAATCACTCCTCTAGAAAGATATAAAAACTCACAAACTGGTATTGAGGCTTCTGGAATTGCCTTGATTTCTACCATTTCTGATGCTGGCTTATTCAACACTCTTGGATTTCACAATTTACAAAAACCCCTTTGAGACCAAGGTTCATAAGTTTAGTGCCTATTTTTTCTTCTATGTATTTTATTGTTGCAGGTCTTACATTCAAGTTTTTGATCCAAAAGACACTCCAGTATCTTTACAGTAAGTCATTAAAAAAAAATTGACCTTGAATTGTTTTCTCTCTTTTGCAACCAAACTCCTCCCCCATAAATATTATACAAACATAGTCAGTTTTGTTCTAAGTTCTTTACTTTGGGTAAATTAAATGGAGAAACAGATTGAAGTAGGGTACAGTAGTAAAGGACAGACTTGTGCTCAGGACTCAAAGAATATAGTTAAGGCCAGAGCCTCTGCATGTACATACTGAACAATCAGACAATTGTAACTGAATAAAACAACAACAACAACAAAACAATCAACTGTTTTGAATCAATTGAATTAATGGGTTAATGAATTAATGTATTCCATAATCTCTTGCATCAAAAGCCATATGATCATTCAGAATTAAGTTCTAGGAAAAACTGCTACCCTATATGAACCATTATGCTTTACATTTTAAATACAATATTAAAACGACTGTAGCACTGTATTTACTTTTCTTTTTCCTTGGTTGCCAGAAAACTTAGAACTAAAATTATGCTCAATTAGTAAGAATATTTCCTTATGTTTAATGCATTTTTATTTCTCCTTTCCTCTATAAAGTTTGCAATTTTAAAAGTTCAAATATTATTATTATATGAATCTTATATATTAAGCTACTTTAAAGTGAATTGTTACAGACTATGAAGAACAAAAGATACAAGAATGAAATGTTCATAAGGGCCACTGTACTAGTTATTAATACTCATGTAACATACTTTCAGAAATTGAAGACCTTCTTTCAAGCTATGAATGCTGATAAATAAATAGTAGGTTAATAATTTTGGAAAAATGTCAGCATGTAAATGGGGAAATAGTTTCAAAATATGTTTCATACAAAAAGCTATTATTTTAATATATAGAGAGTTCTTATAATAAAGCTATAAAAATATAAAGACAAAACTCCAATAAAAATGGGCAAAGATCATGATACAATTCACAAAATAAAAAACTAATAATTATATCAAAACATGTTCAGCATTTAGAATAAAGCAAATAAAGATGAGGTGGTAAGCTTATTTGTTTATTTTTCAAATAGGCAACAATCTTAAGGATATTTAGGGTCATCAATATTTTTTTAATAAAAATAACTGTTGGTTAGTATCAATAAATGGAAATGAAACAATATTTCTAGAGGACTAATTGACATATATATTAAAGTATTCATACACTTCCACCATTCTAAAAATTAGTACACTAACATCATATGTTGTGCATGTTATGCATAATTAAAAGTGAACACACATGATACACGAATGCATATATATGCATGTATGTGCATACACATGCGTGCACAGACAATTAAAATTTTACTAGGACATTGATCTGTACTACTATTATAGATGAGTTTTATTTTCCTTTTTGTAATTTCTACACTTCTTTAATGGATATTATTTAAAAAAACAAAAACACATCTAAAAAAGGCAACCAATGTGTGTAAAAATCCATGTTCTTGATTTCACACTACTATAGTTTTGCAGTTGTATCAGTTGCTTGTTACAGGTACACTGCTGTTGAGAAATGGGTGAGGCATGTGCTACTGCCATCCCATGATGGGCACTGGATGGTCTTTGCCAGACTCTGAATTTATTGTTAGTGGTTGAAACATATTCATGAATTGGGAAGGAGGGGGTGCGTGAGGAAAGAAACCTAACAAAGTCATGCTTTTATTCAATAAATTCTTTGGATAACTACAGATATGTGTCTTGGTTATATATATTATAGAAAATTATAAATTTGTATTTTTTATTGATTCTAGAGAGAAGGGAAGAGAGGGAGAAAGAGAAGAGAATCACTGAGTGAGAGAGAAACATCTATTGGTTACCTCTCATAAGAGCTCTGACCATGGACTGAACTCACACCCCTATGCTTTTAAGGATGATGCCCAACCAACCAAGCCATACCGGCCAGGGCTAAATTTCTATTTTAACTTGTTTATTAGAATTAATATTCTTCATACCATACTGGATAGGATACAGATGCTAATTGTGATAACACACAGAAAATCACTTTGGGGGGTTAAGAGTTATCATCAAAGCCTTTATGTGAATAATTACATTTTGAAATAGAAGGTTTACTTAAAAGTTAGGAATATATTGATCATTCTTATTTCACTCTGAGCATTGTCTGTTCCTCATATGCAATGTATTTAAATACATAAGATTAACAATGTACATAAAACCAAATTTTGTAAGGATCTGTTTAATAGAAAATTTTTGTAAAAATTATTATTTTTGATAACATTATTAAATGCTAGGTATGGGGCTAGGTGTTTTATACACCATGTAACAATTCTCTTATCAACCATTCAAGGTATCCTTCCCATTACAGTGATGATGAAAATAGGTAGTTCGGTTATAAATGAAGTGTCTTGTTTTATCATCTTTATTTTTAAAATATGTAATTGGAATCTGTCACCTTCTAACTGATATGCTTGTTTCATACATTTATTTGGTTCAATGTAGTCTTCTTGTAGGATATGCATTTTAAGTGATCATAAACTGTGTATATGTTAATATAATTTAGTGAAGTAGAATTTGAGGTTATTGCTTTAGAGTTCTTGCTCATAATTTTTTAATGTGTACTACCACAAATTTATTGCTACTATTAATTGGTGAGATGTCCGAAAAACTCCATTAAACATTGAACAGGGTGGTTCAGACTCATTATTTTAAAACAGCAAATATAAAACCAAAATATAATATAGGTGAAAGAAAACTAAAAGACAATAAATTACACATACATTATATTTTAAAGTAATATTGGTAATATGAATTATCTTACTATTCTATTTTGTTTTATTAGAAGCTGCATTTCTAAAAACACTCTCCCAAGAATTTGGATGAAGCCAGTCCATGTCATGCTTTATTAAAACCCCTAGAATAAAGTGTTCCATGATTAAATAAATTTGGTTAATGCGGGGTGCAGTGAAACTGAACAAGTCATTTGGTGTGGCACTTCACAGTATTTTTAAATGATCGATATACTTTGTAAATCTCCAAAAGAAAACTAAGGCATGTACCATTTCTCAAATGCATTTTACCACAGATTCCTATTTAAGGGAACATACCATGGGACTCCCGTCCTGTGAAATAGTCTGAGAAGGAGTTTATGACATCTGGACTCTAGATGTCCAGACGTCCCAATTCCTTGCTAGAGTGGAAGTGATGAGAAGGACTTCATTGTTGACAACCAACGTGCACCCTCAGGGGACACTGCTTATCCCCAAATGAGGAAATATTTCTGGGTAATAACTATTATACTTCCAAACAGTACTTATATCTCTGTTGGTTTGCTACATCAATATGTGATTTGAATTTAAAGGCCATTTTTCAATATTTTTGGTTTATTTTTATTTAATCTTTTTTATCACTATATTTTTTAAAGAATAGATTTTATTACTTAAAAATATATTTTATTGATTATGCTATTACACTTGTCCCATTTCTCCCCCTTTGCCACCCTCTGTTGGTACCCCCTTCCCTCCAACAATCCCCCCACTTAGTTCATGTCCATGGGTCGTACATACAAGTTCTTTGGCTCCTCCATTTCCCATACTATTCTTAACATCCCTGTATATTTTGTACCTACCAATTATGCTTCTTAATCCCTGCAACTTTTATGCCATTCTCCTCTTCCCCCTCCCAGCCGATAACCCTCCAAATGATCTCCATGATTCTGCGCCTGTTCTGGTTGTTTGCCTAGTCTGTTTTTTTAGATTCAGCTGCTGATAGTTGTGAATTTGTTGCCATTTTAATGTTCATAGTTTTGATCTTCTTTTTCTTAACTAAGTCCCTTTAACACTTCATGTAATAATGGCTTGGTGATGATGAACTCCTTTAGCTTTACCTTATCTGGGAAGCACTTTATCTGCCCTTCCATTCTAAATGATAGCTTTACTGTTTAGAATAATCTAGGTTGTAAGTCCTTGCCTTTCATGACTTTGAATACTTCTTGCCAGGCCCTTCTTGCCTGCAAAGTTTTTTTTGATAAATCAGCTGACAGTTTTATGGGAACTCCTTTGTAAGTAACTTTCTGCTTTTCTCTTGCTGCTTTTAAGATTTTCTGTTTATCTTTAAACTTTGGCATTTTAATTATGATGTGTCTTAGTGTGGTCCTCCTTGTGTCCATCTTGTATGGGACTCTCTTTGCTTCCTGGACTGGTATGTCTATTTCCTTCACCAAATTAGGGATGTTTTCTTCCATTATTTTTTCAAATAAGTTTTCAAATTCTTGCTCTTCCTCTTCTCCTTCTGGCACCCCTATGATTTGGATGTTAGTGTGATTGAAGTTGTCCCAGAGGTTCCTAAGCCTAGCCTTACTATTTTGAATTCTTTTTTCTTCCTGCTGTTCTGATTGAATGCTTTTTCCTTACTTGTGTTCCAAATCGTTGATTTGCTTCTCAGCTTCATCCTCTACACTGTTGGTTCCCTGTAGATTTTTCTTTATTTCACTTAGTGTAACCTTCATTTCTTCCCTTTTGTTTTTGCTGTACTCAATGAGTTCTTTGAGCATCCTGATCACCAGTGTTTTGAACTCAGCATCAGATAGGTTGGCTATCTGTTTCATTTCGTTCTTTTTCTGTTTGTTTTTTCTGTTTTTTACTTTGGGCCATATATCTTTGTCTCCTCAATTTGGAGGCTTCCTTGTATTTGTTTCTGTGTATTAGGTAGAGCTGCTTTGACTCCATGTCTTAGAAAAGGCACCTGTAAATTATATGTGGTAGAGCCTTAGGTAATCCCCAAGGCGGGCAAACCCCTTCACTGCTTTGTGACTGTGTGTGTTGGGGAGGGTTTAGAGATGGAACAATGCCACTGCCTGACCTCTGGAGGTTTGCCTGGCACTCATCCTGTTTCCAGTCACTTCACCCACTTCCTGTACACAACTGGTGCCCTTCCAGTTATTGCCCTGATGGTGAATCTCAGAGTGGGAGGATTTGTGCACCTTCTAAGTTAGTGTGGGTCCTTTAAATGGCTCTCCTGAAAATCTGTCAGTTTCTTCTGCCACCCCAACCCCCACGGGTTTTTACAGCCAGAATTTATGAGGATTTATCTTCCTGGCACTGGAACCCTGGGCTATGCATCTGGCCTGGGGCTGGGAGTGCCCGCTCCTAAGGTATCTCTTCTGATTTGTGTCCTCCACACACAAGTGTGGGACTGCCCCTCCCTCTGCCGCCACCTCTCTGCACCACACCGAATCTCTGCACATCTCTGCCCGTCTCCATGATTCCACCCCTCCTACCCATCTGGATGAATGTGACTTCTTTAAATCCTTGCTTGTCAGACTTCCATATACCATGATTTTCTGACAGTTCTGGTTGTTATTTCTTCTGAGATATAGTTGTAATTCTCTCTGTGGTTATGTGAGGAGGTGAAGCGTTTCTACCTATACCTCCATCTTGACCAGAAGTCCTGATTTAATCTTTATTATATTTTTTCCATTACCATTTAGTCCCCTTATACTCCATCCACCCAGCAATCACCATACTGTTGTCCATGTCCATGAGTCCTTTTTCCTTTTTGCTCAATCTCTCCACCACCTCACCTCTCCCCTACCCTCTAGCAGTCATCTGCTCTCCTTCTATGAGTCTGTCTCTGTTTTGCTTGTTAGTTTAGTGTGTTAGTTAGATTCCACACATGAGTGAAATTGTATGGTATTTGTCTTTCTCTGACTGGCTTATTTCAGTTAGCATAATGTTCTCTAAGTCCATCCACATTGTTGCAAAGGGTAAAATTTTCTTCTTTTTTACAGCTGAGTAGAATTCTATTGGTAAATATCCAATAGTTGTTTTATCTATTCATCTATTGATGGACACTTGGGCCACTTCGATTTGAATGAGGTGCGTATTAGCATGTGTATAATAACATTTGATAAAGAGAACCAAATAATACATCATCTAAGAAGGTCTTGAAATACATTGTATTGACATATGTCACTAAAATGATTGCCTTATGATATCTTTGTTTAATAGCAACAGATATGTTTTTAATCTAAATTTAGCATCAAAAGGGACAGAGTATTTTTAGAACAGTGGAATTTATCTGTCCGATCCTGTAATGGTGACTACATGTCATTTTACGTGTGTCAAAACCCATGACTGTAAACCACCAAGAGTGAACCCTAATGTGCACTGTGGACTTGGGGTGATAATGATGTGTCAGTGCAGGTTTATTGATTCTAACAAATGCACTACTGTGCTTCAGGATACATAGATAGTGGGGGAGGCTGTGTCTGTGTAGGGGGTTTGTGTGATTGAAGATGGGGATGAGTAAAGATGGCTTTCAACAATTAGCCATCTTTAATCATTCTTTCATTGCCTTATCTCTTAAAATAAGAAAAAACCCAATAAAAGCTTGAAAGACAGTATATGCAATAAGGAAAATTATTTAGTAAAAGTTTAGGAATATTAATAACCACAGTGTTATGAGAAATCAGTAAATGTCTTTAGTATTTAACTCAGTGGCTTGGTATGATGCCTCCTTTGCCAGTACAAGAGAATCAAATATGATTTCTTTCTGGCTCAGTGATTCCCAGAGCAAGTCCTACAGGTGTGAGGGTGGGAAGAGACCTCTCTGTTGCAATGTCTAGTTACTGCAGGATATTTAATCTGCTACATAAAGTTAGCCTCTCCGGGCATTCTGACAACTGGAAAACTGGTTCTTTTCCACACTTTTCCAGATGACCCCTAAGAGATACGCTGCCACTCCAATGAGAAGCTTTCTGCTAGTAGGGTTTAATTGACCTAATTTAAGAGAGATAACTTTGAGAGACAGTGTTGTATAAACTGGTGAATATTCGATGAATCAGAACATATTATTACCAGTCCTCCTGACTGAGAATTTACTATTCTCTGTTTCTGGGTGCCAGTAATTACTATATCTTGTTCTAATGAAGACCAATTTCCCTCTCCGCATGGCCTCATCACCACCCTATGAAGTGTTATGCTGACGGTTGCTAAGAGCTTTTAGCTATCTTTAATGTTATAGCATCTAGACAGTCTGTTAGAAAGATCTATTTCACTTTTTATATTAGATATGAGGAGCTAATTGGCTAATTCTTTAATGAATATAATAATTTAATATAAAAATCACAAATATTATGAATTTAATTATTATTTACTTATTTAAATAAAAATGTAGTAGGGAGATTAAATATAAGTAGAAGAGCAGGATGGAATTTTATCTTAAAAAATAAGTGTAATTGAACAACAATAAAATAATTTAAAAAAACAAGTGTAGTAGGGGATGCAAGCCCTAAGCCTGGTGCTGATTATAAATAAATGCCCCCCCCCCAACCTGCATTTCCCACCACCTCACTGGCTGTCAGTTTTCTCATCTATGAAATGAAGGATTTACAGGTTGTCAGTTACATTTAAAATTCAATTTTTCCGTAATGTTCAGTTAATCAGTATGAAAACAAATAAATAGCAAGAATACCTAAATTAGAAACAAGTATCTCCAGGATTACATGTTATAACTGTCAAAGAGTGAGATTTGACCCAGCAAAAAAGGCCAACTGCATTTTTTTGTTATAGTGCTATCAATATATTATGGAAAAGCTAATTTACATAATGTTAACTCCTAGCAAAATTCTGGGCAAGGTAGCAATAACATCATTTTTATTTTGGGGTCAAATTTCTTGAGAAGGTTACAGTATGGTTATATGGATTACTGAGGATTTCTTCAGCTCTTTTTTTTAAAATGTGTCGAATTGTGATACACTGTACAGAAAAATCACATGGAGTCTAGACATTATTTAATACCACAGGCTGCCAAATCACTAGAGGCAGGCCCTGGAGCTGCTTTTCCATTGTGTTTGGAGTGTGACTTAATTCAAAATGAAAGACAAGTAAAGTATTATATAAACTTATCCTTTTTGTACACCTAGTAGAATGGATTAATCATTCTTATCCCAGGAAAGGCCAAAAATAAATTAGCACCTGTCAACAGTGTGTTTGTGCTCATTTTCTTAGCTTGAATTATTGCTGGTGTGGCTAGTGAATTTCAGACCTACAGAACTGTTTCACTCATTGACCTAAGGCATGTGAAGTTCCAAAGAAGCAAGACTTAAATAATTTGTGTATTTCATTCATTCATCCCCTATACATTTTGAGATTCTCCTTTATACCAGCCACTGTGTTAGGGGATTTAAAAAAACTATCCTCAAGGGTCATCCAGTGGATGGGGAGAAACAGACAAATCCTTGCAATTCCATGTAATCGCTGTGATAGTGAAAGGTGCAGTGGTAGAATGGAAAATACATACTGAAGTCAGTCTGGATGATCAGGAAATATTTCAGAGAAGATAGTCAAGACTCAGAGAAAACTCAGAGGGAGCACTGGTCTTTGATCGTATGGACTGGGGCAGGTGCGTGGAGAGAGTTGAGGAGAGGCACTACAAAGGTGAAGGCTTGGAGGATGGGGGAGCCTGTTATATGTGAGACACTGGAAGCATGTGGGGTTTGTAGCTGGTTGCATATGGGGAAGTTGAGACAGAGCAGGCCACAGAAGTCAGACCACGAATATTTTTACATTTTAAGCTGGAATGCTACATGGTGCTCTTGCTTCCCTACACAGAGTTAATTTAACCTTGGGGTTAAATGTGGACATATCATTGGATACTTGAGGTTATTGCATACCAAAGCATCATCTTCTTTCAACAGAAATGAAACTCATCTTAAATAATTAGGATTTCTATTACTTGACACAAATATATAGTAAAAACTAAAAAACAAAGATCATGAATTTTACAGATTAAACACGAGATTTCAAAGAAATTTCTCTAATGAAGGTGAAGTTTAGAGCCCCAGTGTGTTCGCTTCATCTCCCCTTAGTCCTTAGAGCCTCTTTAGCACTGGGCTTCGAAGGCTTCCTGGGCAATGATGCATTACTGGCTTTCAAAAACAAAGAGAGGGAGTTTAACTTTTTCTTGTAAAAATAAGAAATACGATATTTCCAGCAAAATAATTGAACTTCATTTTTGGTATTGAAAGACTCGTCCATTATGGTACTTACCGTGCTTAACAAGCTTAAGGAGCAGACTAAAAGGAGTCATTGACCTGTGAGGCAATACAGTGGCGGTTCGGATTACTCTATGAGTGAGGGAATGAAGGCAGTCCCGAGGGCAGACCTACGTCCCATGCAGATCTCCCAATCAGCATAAGGAGTTATGACTCAGACTCAGGCAGTTTTGTTAGGCTGAAAATGACAGTTTGTATCATATTTCAGTACTATTATAAAATGTCTAGTAGTTAAATAAAACATATAACATGAAACCAAGAGAGATGTGGGACAATCATGATTATTTTCAGTGGAGTTTCTCTTATTCATGGTCCATAATGACTATAAGTTTTTTAGGGAGTGATTGATAATCTTTTTGTTTTAAAATGATTACTTCAAAGGAATTCAGTAACAAATGTCACATATTAAATCAAATTCATAATGATTTAGCTTAGTTAAACATAGTGATAACATGAAAAAGAACATAAAATCATTTTTTCAGTATTATTTCAACAAACCAGTAAAGAAAAGCATTTTGTAATTTAAAAAAATCAACTGTTGAAAGTTCGAATCACCATAAGAGAAGACAAAAAGCCTTCGTTTGTTTCCAAAGGTGGACATAATAAAGATGTTAAAGAAAATTCTGCTTTCTCTTCCTATTTCACCCCCCAAAATCTCTCTAACCTGGCAAGGGGGCTTCATCTCTCAGCCTCCATTCTCTGTCTGGGAAAAGGATATACAAGTTCACCTAGTATTAAATGAGATAATGCCTATAAACTAGGACATCTTATGCAAATGTAAGGTGGCATTATTATTCTATTGGTCAGTGACCACGAACTCTCCCACAGATTATAGTAATTTTCCATTCTTTCTGTGGAATTTCAATGACCAATTTCCTGCAGGCAAGCTGGTCTCATGCTTCAGGTTCTTTCATATTTTGAAACTAAAGTTCATATTTTTGAAGTTTCATATTGCCTTTTCATGACTTTGTGGTTGCCATATTCTCACAATTTAGGAAATTAAAGATAAAATTACAAGTAATAGAAATGTATTACAACCACATTCCCCCCTACTAGCCACTCAAGTTAAAAATTATAGGAGAGAGGGAACGACCATATTTTTACCCTCCAAATATAACACATACACACACGGTACTATATATACATATACACACACACACATAAATGACATCATACATATACATGATAACCTACTTATTGTAATAGGGTATACATAGAACTCTTTTTAAAAATTACTTTATTGTTCAATTACAGCTGTCTACATTTTCTCCTCCGCCCTCCCCCCAAGTATTCATAGAACTTTTTACATTGCATTATAACATAAGAATTTTTCTAGGTAACAAACACTACCTTCTCTGTAAAGGGACAGGTAGTAAATATTTCAGGTTTAGGGGCCACAGGGTCTCTGTCACCTCTACTCCACGCTGCCATTGCAGCAGCCATAGTCAGTACGTGAACAGATATGTGTTGCTGTGTTCCTATACAATTTTATTAACAGATACCAGCTGAGAGTTGTATTGGACCCACGGGTCCAAAGTTTACTAATCCCTAATTTAAATGATTACAAATAATTTTATTATTTAATCATAGAATTGTTATAGTTCCCTACCATGTTTTAAAAATATTTTCTCTTCCCTCCCTTGGAATTTGCCTTAAATCCTCTTATTTAATGTTGGGCTTAATTTTTTTTCCTGTGGTTGATTTCTAAGAACATTGTTGAAGTAAAAATTATTGATAGTTATAGCTCTTCTTTTGTTTACTTTTGAGAACAGTGCATTTTTTTTCTTTTTTTATTAACTGAATAAACGTGATATGTAACATTGTGGAAGTTGAAGGTGCACAGGCTGTTTTGTTGGTACACATATATTAGGATATGATCACCATGTAGCAATATTTATCATATTGTATACTTATAGTACGATATTATTGTCTCTATTTGTTAAACTATGCAGTAGATTTCTAGGGATTATTTACTACTCATTGCAAGTGTGGGCCCTTAAACACCATCAACCTCATTGCCACCTCACCCTCCATCCCCTGGTGATCACGATTTTACTCTGTTTTCTCTCTCTTTTTTTCTTAACAGGTTTGGCTTTTGTAGATTCCACATATTAGTGATATCATATAGAACTTGTCTTTCTCTGTCTGACTTATCTCACTTAATGACATTACTAGCATAATGTCATCTCGGCCCATCCATGTTGTCACAAATGGCAGGGTATCTTCCTTTCTCATTGCTTAGTAATATTCCATATGCATATGTACCCCATTTTCTTATCCATTCATTCATTGATAGCCACTTGGGTTGTTTCCATACCTTAGCTATTATGCATGATGATAAACACGGGAGTGTATATATCTTGTCGAAATCTTGTTTTCGTTTCCTGTGGGGTATAACTAGAGGTGGAATTTTTGGATCACATGGTAGATGTAATTTTTTGAGGACCACCTATATTGTTTTCCATAGTGGTCGGATCAATTTATATTCCCACTAACCATGAAGAATGGCGTATTTTGAGGAGGCTAGAAACCATATCATCAATTTACTTTTCTTTTTGAATGATTTTAACTTCTGACAGAAATTACACGAATAAAATGCCACTTTTCAGAAATTTTAATTGGTTTACTCAAGTTTATATACACTTAACTTGAATAAATTACTCAAAAATGGTTTTTAACAGTCACACATGCACACAGGGCAAAATTCTGAAACATACAAAAGGGCAAATAATAAAGCATCTCCTCACACCCTGCTCCTTAGTCACCAATGCCTCTTTCTGGAAAACACCACTTTTTTCCCCATTTCTCATGTATTCCTTTACTGTAGCTTAGGCATATCTAAATTTGGTAGAAAAGTTTTGATGAACAATATTATTTCTTTAAAGATTATTGGTCTTGCTGCTTATTAAATGTTTACATTTAATTACATTTGTGTTGTATATAGTGTTAATAGTAGTTAAAATCTTGTTTGTAAACAATTTCCCTGTTTTTATTCTTACATTGTGTTTATTTGCAACTGGAATTAATAAGGTTAATAAGGAGAAACCCTCTGTTTCGCGTTGGTGTGTCTACGTGTGTTGCTGGCTCTTGCTTTCATTGATTTTGGGGTTTTTTTTTGCTTTTTATTTTCTTGTTTTTAATTAGATCTGAGAGTCTCTGTTTTGTGAGAGTATAACAAATTGTTATTTATTAAGTTACTCATGTTAAGTTTTATTTCTCCCATCTAACTTGGTAATTTTTATTGAGCTTGCTTCTTTATTTCTTTTTGCCCTTGTTTCCTTCATTTCATTGGATACATTAATATTCCTTCATTAGTTTAGAAGTTATATATTCCACTCTGAGGCTTCTAGGGCTTACACATGACTTATTAAAGCCCATTCTCAATTTCTTAAAATTAGTAATCTATATATCTTCCCCTAAGTAAAACATATCTCTTAGCACACCCCACCTCACTGTGCTTTTCTCCATTCCTCCCCATAGTCATACTTCTAGAACTTATTTCTGGAGTGTTAACAATACACGTTTGTTATTTACTTTGCTTACTTTGGCAACTCTACTAAGTTATTTACTTAACCTCGCTTTTCATATGAGTCATAGTGTTCCGCTTGTTTTCAGAAATATGCTGAAACCTCTACGGCCTTGTCTACTTGTTTTGCCCTATCATTTAAGTGATGTTTAGCTGTTTATATAATGCTGGGCTTGAAGCTTTTATTCCTCATCATTTTGAATATATTAATCCCATGTCGCCTTATGACCTGAGTTGCTTTTCAAACCTGATTTTCAATCTCATTTTGTTCTTTGTAGGTGATCTGGTCTATGTATCAGGGAGGTTTTAGAATTTTTAATTCACCCTTGTTTTCTCAAAATTCTCTGCATGTTTCTAGCTGTGGAGTTTCCTCCTCTCCCTTTCCTTCCTTCCTTCATTCCTTCTGTTCTTCCTTCCTTCCCACTCCCTTCCTCCCTCTCTCCCATGGCATTCTATGAGCAATTTTATCAGAGGAAAATATTCATCATAAATTTGAAAAAGTCTTATCCTTAGTTTTTAAATGTGTCATCCCTTTTTATTAGCTTTTATTTGGGAATTTCTATTATGTGAATCCTCCTCTCCTTCTATGTTCTTTCATCTTAATTTTTATTTCAGAAATCCTGTCTGCTTTTTCTCTCTTGGTGCCTTTTTGAAGAGTTACCCTACCTGACCTTCCAGCTTTCTAACATTTTTCTTTACCAATGTTCATTCTGGTATCGAAATAACTTGCTTAGTTCTTTATTTGAACCATTGTATTTTTAATAGTGCCTCCATTTGGTTTCTCCAAATGATGACCTATTTCTGTATCTTATTTCCAATATCTTCTCTTATCTCTTTGAAAACACACTTATTTTATATTAATCCTGCTTCAATTATTATAATTTTAAAAAATTTATTGAATTTTTCAAATAGCAGTTAGGTTTAAATATTATTTTTCCTCATGAGATCATTTCCCTATGGTATAATAATGTGTTCTTGGGGGAAAAGTCCTGGTAAAATACTAGATTGTATCCCTCCTGGAATATTTCAGAAGGGAGGAGATTCTTTGGTGTTGTAATCCTTCAAGGTGGACTAGTCTCATTCTCCTTGCCCTAGGAAATGACCTTATACCTTCAACTCCGACATTGTACTTTCCCAAATGCTGGCTCAACGAGATGTAATCATCTAGTCCTCAAGGTATTTTGCAAGCAGAGGGAATGCTCAGGGCCTACAGTGAGGCTGCCCTTGTTCTTATCCACTCCCTTCCTGGGCCAGAACACTGCTTTCAAGTTACCCTGTCATTCCAGGCTGGTGCTAGGCTGATATGACTGTGGATTTTATTTTACATTATTTATCTCAATTTTTTATATCCCACACAAGCTATGGAGTACTCAACAATGTGCTAAAGTGATGTCAAGGGGAATAACAAAGAACGACTAGAAAACTTGTACTGCTATTTCCAAGTGGCTCCTAGCCTTCTCACTCTGGATTTCCATTCCTGCCCCTCAGCATATGTCTCAGAATTCAGGCTCCTTCTACTTTCCTCAGAGGATTCGCAAGTCATCCAGGCCACTTGCTCACACCCATCGGTCTTTCGCTTGGGAGTGCATCTCCAGGGTCGCACTGTGGTGAAGGCAGCTGCCAAATTCCATGCCAATTCGCCTTTTCATTAGGAGGTGAAATCCAGTTGTTTCTTTAAAAAAGCCTTATGAAAACTATGACTACTCTACATTCATGTAACCTAAAAATGCCTGTTTTACACTTGAATAATATTTTGGTGAGGTATATTAATTGAGGACCACAATTTCTTTCCTTGGGGCTTCATGTGCGAGCTTCACTGCCGCTAGCCGTTCTGAGAACTGTCTGATTATTCTCCCCTTTACAGTGCCTTGGTCTCCTTGCTTTGATTTTCAAGATTGTTTCCCTGTATGTTAGGTCTAGTAGTTTAACAGTTTTATGATTAAGTCTGGTTATTAATTATATAGTGATATTTGTTTTTCCTGAGACACCACATACTTCTTAAAATTGCAGATTCAATCATCTTTTACTTCTGAAGCTTTTTAATTAAAAAAATTCTGTTTCCTTCATATTTTCTCACCTTTCTGAGTCGCCCATTATGCCTAAATGGAATCTGTATTACATACATGTCATTTTCTTTGGAAATTCATTGTTAGCTTTTTCACTTCTGTTAAGCTTTTCTTCTATGTCCCTCTTATTCTTTATTTTTCTTCTTTCAATGTAGACTTCATCTTGTGACAGTTTTATTATTTGCATCTTCTTTTTTAAGTTCTGCCAAATTACTTTTCATTGCCTAATCTAATGTTTCCTCATTGCTTTCTTAAATCCTTATATCTCTGCTGTAATCTCTTATTTTATAGACCTGGTATTTTCTTTAATTTCATTTGAATTCTTGGAAATGACTTAGGTCAGGAATTTTAACCTGTTCTGTAGCAACTTGTTTTAAGAGCTATTTTTTTGCCATTTGCTTTTTCTGACTCCTTTCTTACTGTTTGAAGATATATATATTTCTATATATGCATACACACTGCACTTGTTCTCTTTGATTATTGCTCATCTTTTGTAGTAAACAACACACAAGATTTAATAGCTAAAGTGAGCCTAAGCTGTATGGGGAATGAAGGAGGTCACTTAAAAAATACATGTATATGCTTTCCAAGTTTGTCTGATCAATGTATTGAGATTAAACACAATGATATTCTTAAATAACAGTGATTATCACTAGGACTCATTCTTATCCTTTAAATAATTAGTTATGTAGGGGACTATTTAGAAGTTTTTGTTAGCCACTCATTGTCTCTAGAAACAATGATTTATTATTTATTCCTTCTCTGATACTCTTCCCTCTGAGTTTCTGATATATATTTTTCTTTTTGAAAAAGTCCTTTTAACATTTCTTGCAAAGCAGGTCTATTGGCAACAAAGTTCCACAATTTTTCTTTGTCTGAGAAAGTTTTCATTTCTCCTTCACTTTTGAAGGATAATTTCTCAGGATACAGAATCCTAGGTTGGTGGGGATTTTTTCCCCTCAACTCTTAAATATTTTACTCTATTATCAACTTGTTTACATGGATTCAGAGGAGGAGTCAGAAGTTATTCTTAATCTTTGCTCCCTTTTAGATAAGTTTTTAATCTTTTACTTTCTATAGTGTAAAAATGATATGCTTAGGTGTAGTAAATTTTTTAAAAAAATTTATTTTGATAGTGTTTTCTCAGCTTTCTGGATCTGTGCTTTGGTGTCTGACATTAATTGGAGAAAATTTTCTGTCATTATTGTTTCAAATATTTCTTAGGTTCCTTTTGCTTTCTTCACCTTCTGGTACTCTCATCACACATATGTTATACTATTTTTAGTTGTCCCACAGTTCTTGGATATTCTGATATTTTGTTTTTCCAGTCTTTGTTTTCTTTGATTTTCAATTTCAGAGCTTTCTGTTGAGTTATCCTGAACCTCAGATATTCCATGTATAATCTACTAATAAGCCGTAAAGGCATCCTTCATTACTAACACAGTATTTTGGAACTCTAGCATTTCTTTTTGGTTCTTTCTTAGCATTTCCATCTCTCTTCTTACACTGTCCATCTGTTTTTGCATGCTGTCTACTTTATTCATTAGAGCCTTTAGCATATTAATCATAGTTGCCTTAAATTCTTTTTTTAACTTTATTTATTTTTTTATTTTAGAAAGAAGGGAAGAGAGGAAGAAAGAGGGGGAGAGAAACATCAATGTGAGAGAGAAACATCAATTGGCCGCTTTCCATATGCACCCCTAGTGGGGACTGAACCTGCCACCCAGGCATGTGCCCTGACCAGGAATTGAACCCATTACCTTTTGGTTTGAGAGACAATGGCCAACAAACTGAGCCACACTGGTTGGGCTAAATTCTTGATCTGCTAATTTCAAGATCTCTGCCATATCTGAGTGTGGTTCTCATGCTTGCTCTCTCTCCTCCACTTGTGTTTTTTGCTGTTTAGTATGTCTTGCAATTTTTTTTGATAACTAGTCATTATGTACTCAGTAAAAAACTGCTATAAATAGGTCTTCAGGACTATGGTGGTGAGGTGTGAGGGTAGTAAAGGCACTTCATTATTGTATGGCTTTAGTCTTTTATAAGATTATAATTCTGGAATGTGAACTTCACTTGTGCTTCTCAGTCTCACCCTCTAACCTTCCTGCCTTAGGTGGGACAGGATGGGTGGAGTGGGCTGGAATTGGATATTTCCCTTCCCCCAAGTTAGTTAGGCTCTAAAACATCCCCAGCAGGTTAGGCTCTGGTTAACTACTGTCTGTTCAGGGAGGAACTTTTTAAGAGGAATAGAATGCTCTGGTATATTTCAAAATGGTTCTTTTCCCCGTCCCCTGCTGGAAACATGAGGGCATTTTTCCCCAATATTCACTGTGAAGACCTCACGTAGATAGAGGAGTTAAAACTCACAAAAATTGTGCCTCTCAATGACTGGGTCCCCCGAAAGTTTTTACCTTTCAGATATGTTTTCATGGAGCTTCCAGCCACTCATCAATTTCAGTTCAGCTTTCCCTACCCCCTCACCAATTTATTTCCACAGATGTTAGTGCTCCTGTAAATTGTTATTATCTGGAGTGCCTGCTGGTCTCTCCAATTTTGGAAGGAGTGGTTTGCCCTATGGACTTGCTTCTCTTATTTTTCACTTTGTTCAGTTTTTACTTATTAAGATGGAGTAATGACTTCCAAGCTTCTTACATGCTGGTCTAATACAGAGAGTTCTACTTCTTGTTTTGAAATATGTTGTAATGGTTTCTCCTTATATTCCTGACATCTTGAGGGGGTCAAATGGGTTCTGAAGTGCTTCTGTAGCCAGCCCTTTTACCTTAGTCTCTTGCTCGGAGTAAGGGAATTTTGTTTTGGTCATTCATAGCATGCCACTTACCTGAAGAAATCTGTGCCCCACACACTCGTTTTGGGATAACAGCTCTGGGTACCTTCTCTGTGTGTTATTTTTACCACTGCCCAATTTAATTGCCAGAGTCCTGTGTTATACGTATATTAACTTTCAAGGTCTTAATATTAACTTAATGAAAAATGGAAGAGAAGGAAGCAGAGATGTTAATAAACTGCCATCTTAAAATTGGAAGATACTTATTTTATTTTGCAAAACAACCGAACCTCTTTTCTTTTTTTCTATCAAATGTAAACATTATGCTACACATGTTTTCTTAAGGGAAGTAGCCATGTACCTATATTTCTACCCTTAACCAGGATGGAATTGTCAGGAGTTTTACAATCATGACTTTGTGTAACCTTCTTCAAATTAAATTATTACTTCTCCATCTCTCACATTAGTCTGGTGTCCCACTTTTTAGAAAACAAGGAAATTTATGACCTTAATGTTCACGACGTGTCCCAGTGGCATTTCTTTCCCTTCCTTTTTCTCATTACATAGATAGCATAAGTAAGATTTGTTGATCAATTGATTATGATGCTTGACTTTCTCTAACTTCTCTGCTAATAATGTTTTTCTTGACCAGTGATCTAATCACCTTAAGAACTGAGAAATAAAAAATGGTATTTCTCCATGACACTATTAGTTGTCCCTGGAGACAGTGGGCAGACTGACTAATTTGAAGAACGAAAGATAACTTCACCTTGACCTAGGGGAATCAGAGTTAACATATGATACTTGTTTTCCATCCCCTGAGAAATGATGATGAGTTTTGCAGACACATTCTTGTTCATAGATAACCCAAATTG
Organism: Desmodus rotundus; assembly: GCF_022682495.2. Lineage (NCBI taxonomy): Eukaryota > Metazoa > Chordata > Mammalia > Chiroptera > Phyllostomidae > Desmodus > Desmodus rotundus. The sequence continues at coordinate 71,565,961 of NC_071389.1, read as the reverse complement.
GGAGAAACATGTGCTGTTATGCTTTTTTCTTCCCTAAATTACATTCAACCTGGAGCACAGAAAAGTTCAAAATGTGATTCAATATTTCTCTGCCAACATGCCAAACAATCAATGATGCCTTTGCCTTATTGTTAATGTAGTTTTAAAAAATGTCATTAAACTATAAAATTAAGGTGAAATTGTTTTCATACCCATTTACTTTAAGTAAAAGGAATGCTTTCTGTATCATCTGAAGGAGAAAGGACACAGCAATTGAATAAGCAATTAGTGTGTTATTAATTGAATTACTTATTCAGACAAGTGGCATCACTAGTATGGAGATCAGCATCCAAAGTCTTTCTGTTTGGTGTCAATCTCCAACTTTGAGTTAAATAGAAAAGAAACACCTCAAACTTTACAGCTTCAGTGTCTAATAGACAAGTCTGGTGAATGTAGAACATCACATAAACAAAAGACTAACTTCAAAGACATCGAAATATCTCACAGACAACCAAAAGCATTAAGACCTCTAGGGTTAGATTCAGGAGAATGTATATTTAGACTGGGTTGTCATCAGGAGGATTCATTGCTTCTGTTTGCTTAGCTACATCTATGTCTAATGAATCACTGAGGAGATATTCATCAGGTACCTACTGCCTTAGAAGTAGCAATGCTGGAGACAGCACTAAGATACCTATAAGATAAATCAGGCATGGGTTCCTCCCTTTACTAATTTACAATATAAGAGAGCAAAGACTCTACATAACATAAAACAGAAAGTAGAAGATAGCATTATTGAAAGAGTTCTTGAAAACACCTGACCACTTCATGTATTTTTGTACTGTGTTGTTCCACATCATCAACTCAATATGAAGCTTAGCCCTTTCTGTGATTTCCACATCAAATTTACAACCAACAACAAAACGAACAAAAACATTGACAGAACTTTGTAGGTAGTTTGAAGTTTTGGTGGAAAGAAAGAATGGATCAAATCACAGAAATAAACAGAACCTTAATTTTTATATTAGAATTCTTTTCATTAATGTGTATTTGGCCATTCTGCTATTTTGATATACATGCAGTCCTAGTATATAAGTACCATTTTCATCAAGAAGTAGTGTGTTTTTAAGATTATATTACCTATTCTGTGTCAACAGCCTGCACATGAGTATAAACAGTATATCTCTAATAAGAAAACAAACGTGTTGTTTCAAGGCAAATAAGGAGATTTCAGGTCACTCATTACTATGTATAAGATCCACAAATGTTCATAGCAGACTGTTTATTAGGCATGGGACATGTATAGGGCATTGCTTTTCCATGGGGATCCAATTACTTCTATATGGTCCCTTTATGGGGAACTGGTAACCTAACAACATTTATACACGGAATAAAAATTGGTCGTATGAAAAATGGCCTATGTAAAAAGGCATAGAAACTCGGGATATAAGACCTTGAAAGGATCATAGAGATTCTGAGCTTAACCCCCTGTGTTACAGTTGAACATGGAAAGGTCTACCCAAGGACACCTGGCTGTCTTATGACTTTAAGCAATTTATAACCTTCTCTTACAGTTCCTAAGATTTACATGCCATAAAGGGGTGGTATACAGTCATAATACAGGGATTGTAGGACACGATTTCACCCTTGAGAATTGTTTTTAAGAACCTTAGAATTTATGTGATTTTCCATCTCTCCAGGCTGATCATTTCTGATGCTTTATAGTGCATGTTAATGTATAACCCAGATCCTAATTGTTTCCATAGGAGAGCAAATATCAATTCATAATATAATACAAAATCTGATTTGAAGTTAAAAATCTAAATGAAAATCCTGCTCAGAATTAAAATCTTTTCTTCCTGAAATTCCTTAGCTCTTATCTGTCTCTTTAATATTTCTGTTATATCTTTACTACTTATATAATTATTGACATATTATATTTCTACTAATTGGCTATAAGCACTCTGAAAGTAGAGACTACCATATTGACACCTCCATCATGAGTTACCTCCTTATTTTCTTGTAAATGCTCCATAGATGTTTGATGTTTTAATGAATAAATGAAGGGAACTTCTGCCTGTTAAATTTGAACTCATTACCTGCTATCTCCCTTTTTAAAAAGGTGTATAGTAACTAAGGTAAAATGGAGCAAAGACCTACACTGTAGGTGAGTAAGCAGCTTTGCCAGCTGATTGGAGTTAACCTCTTGTCACAGTGAAATATCTAATCATAAATGGGACTGCTTTTTCTATTCATAGCTACCAAGCATTTTATTCTTTACACTGTTCAACACGCTTGATGTTTATGATCCTCCTTTATTTCAAACCACTTAATACATAATGACTTACTTGGAGGATTTCTGTTTTTTTGTCCTTACTGTATGATACTATTTTGTTTTATGACTTTGCTTGTCATATGAGTTCATTACTAGCAGAGTCACACTGAGTTTGTGATGAAGATAATTATAGGGTTTGGTATTTTTCATTTTATTTGTTATTCCTAATTGCTGACTCTTTGAATTATTTAGAAGGATTTTTCATACACTCTCTGAAAATTCATTCTGTGGACCATTTTCCATTGCAGATAAGGTTGGTAGCATCAAGCTCATTTCATTAAGATCATCAGGGCATGGTCCAGCATGAATGCATTTAAAAAGTGTTATTCCACATTGAGTCTTTGCCTACTTTCACTTTTGATGGAAAAAACTTAAGGCTCTTCAGGTCAAATCCATTTACAATCAATAGTACAAAAAATCACTTAAAAATAAAATAATCCATTATTGATGAAGCTGGATGATGGCATCATCCTATGTTAACATTTATAAGTCCCAACAGTTAATAATAAATCTATAGAGTGAGGAACATAAAATATTTAAAAAATGAATAATTAATTTGCTAGAAGATCATTCATTAAGGTTAAAAGTAATTCACTGGTATGGAAATGACCAGGTAAAAGCAATACAATAATTCATCCTTGAGAAATTACCATTTGGCTGAGGAATAGAAAAGATCCAAAGAAAAAAAGAGAGAGAGAAAAGTCATTAATCTCAACTCTCTCCTTTGAGAAAAAGATGTAGGTTACAGAACAGGGAGCTGAAGCTTTACTTCTGTTGTTAACCACACTACCAAAGTCTTTCTGGGTGACATTTTACTCAGAATCAGTGTAACAAAAGGGTTGAGGCAGGAGTAGGTCAGACGTCTGTGTTTATAGGAAGGACTAAAGAGCGCAGTACAAGGACATTCACACCTGTCCACTGTTGATAGCAGTGTAGGCGACATTTACTCTCCAAACTGGTTTCTCATTTTGAGGGAAGTCTGAAGATTATTTCAAGAAAGGAAGATTGCATTTCCCATTAAGAAAGCCCAAAGCAGATATGAGTGGGTTTAACAGATATACCCTTTTTATGGCTCCTGTTAACTAATATAGAAACACTTACTTGACCTGTGCACAACTCCTCCCCAGAACTCTGAAGTCTGAGGAAATGACATGAGGTGCAGAGTCAGACAGGGATTTTTTCTGATGCTGTGTAGGAGCTGGGAATCAGGTAGTAGAGCATCCAGAGGTTAGAGTCAGCATCCTGTCTGTAGCAGCAGCCAGGCTGTGCTCTGCTCTCTTCCGTTCTTCTTCAAGACCTGATTAAATTAGTCAGAGTCCAGTTAATTTATCTGTACTATAGTTTCTTAATCAACAAATGGAAATTAAAAAGTGTACCCATCTTATATGACTTTTTAATTTTTATTTATTGAATTTAGAGAAGAAGAAGGAAGAGAGTGAGAGAAACCTCAATTTGTTGTTTTACTTATTCATAAATTCATTGATTGATTTTTGTATGTGCCGTGACTGGGTACTGAACCTGCAACATTGGTGTATTGAGATGATGCTCTAACCAACTGAACTACCTGGCCAGGCCTTATATGATTGTTTTGAGGATTAAATGAGGTTATATGAAAAGTGCTTAGGCCTTGACTCAAAGTAGGCACTCAGTAAATGTAGGCTACTATAATTTTCACCAATATATCAACATAATTGATATCAATTAGATTCTGCCAGAAAATATTTTGTCTTGGATGGGTTAGTTAATTACCTGCATAGTGCAGTGGACTAGATCAAATGACCTTTTATGGCTTTCCTCTTTAATTTCCTAAAGGCTGTTTATTCCGCTGTGGCAAGAGTAGCCTTTGGGTTCTTGTGCAGGAAAAGGGTGTAGTTCTCAGATTATCATTGCATGTTCAATACATAAGAAGATGCCATTAGAAATGTAGTAAATACAAATTACAGAGTAATTTTAGAAATATCAAATTAGTGTACTAAGTCAAAGTTGAGGAAATTTTATGGTGAGTTTATGATTATAGTTCAGTGGACTTGAAACAAACAGCCTTTTGGTGGCTGCTTTGGGTGGCTTGGCCAAGATCCCATGTTTTCTGAGGCAGGAGACTGAGTCTAGGAAATGGCTGAGGACTCCAATTTTCTTAGGTCATGGGGCCACAGGTTCATATAAAGCCAATATTCCCAGGTTGTTGGGGAAGAAGTTACATTCTGTTTCTTTACAAAAATCACTCTATCTCCCTCCTAAGTCTACCCAACATTAATATCTGCATCATATGCCTCAGTGGGATATGCATATACATTTGGGCTCCTGTAGAAATTAGTGTTTTTCAACTGAAGTGCTTTGCATGTTTCAATTAATTCTGTACACCCGCCACAAGGAAGGATTATTACTGTTCACAAGTAGAAAAAAATACGCATACAAATGTTTCATAATCCCTCCATGTGAGATAATTTCAGAGTGAAACTGGGAATGAAGTATTGGTTTCCTGAAACTCAGCTTGAAGTGTAAGTATATGTTTGGTCTTTGATGAAAAGAGACCATTTTTCTAAAACCCTATATGTTAACTTTTGATGCAAACAGATCATTTTTCTGAAGTTTGGATTTCTCAAGGTCTAATTTTAACTGATGAAATGGTGGTACTCTGTTAACTTGAAGACATACCCTTTTAACCAAAATCACTTAAGTTTATCATCCATATTCTTCCCTTTCCACACTTAATTATCTCCCTTTCACTGACTCAGTTATCTCACAGTTTTTGCATTTGTATTTCTATCATGTGTCATGCATTCTGCTAATTTCTGAGAATGTCAAGATAAATAAGGCATTGTTCTCACCTAAAATTGTCTCACTTTAATGGTGGGTGATGGAAAGTTGATAGAAGAGTATAATTTAGCAGTAGATCATTTTATGCCTGCCCCATCAACTACTAGATTACATGTACCCAGAGAACAGAGACCATCTGGTTTGTAGCACAGTGCCTAGAACATAGTAAGCACTTAAGAAATATTTGTAGAATTGACAAAAGTAGTTAATCAAGGGGAGGGGCAGCTCATCAGAATGGATAACTGATTTTATCTATTTCCCACAAAAATTGCCAGAGGATCCCATTGCATGATGTATTCTTTAATTCAGAGATTACAGTCCATCCTAATAGATGAATTTATTCAGTGCTTTGATTCCTTGTTGGAAATGTCGTTTTTATATGCCAGTAAGAAATGCAGGTAGGAAGTACAGAAGAGACACAAACCCAATAATACGTGTTTTGTCTTTTAGGTTCATGGTGTGTCAATCCTGGGTCTTACACCACCTGAGCAACATAATCAGAGGTATTTGTTCTTGCCTCTGCTGGTCTCACTTAGTACCCAAGCAGTGTATGTCACTGCTGCTCATTATGTTGGTTATTCTGCATCCCTGTAGGTGAAGGATGATTTTCAGTGTTGAATGTTTTATTTCTTTGTCCAGTCTAATATCATATTTCCACCAATTATACCCTTTCTCAATCAATCTTCTACTGTCAGCAAATCCTTCCTGATATTCAGATGAATGATTTCTCTCCTCCTACTTTATCCTGACCCTTTGTGACAACATACTTCTAAAATAATTTTATGTTGCTTTTATTAAAATATGTACTAAGTATCAAAAGTCATTCAATATAATTATGCATATATCTACAGATTCACTACCCTTCATTTATCTTACCCTCTTCCCTTGTAGTATTATTGAGTTAAATTACATACTATTTTTTCTCATCACACATAGATGGGTCAAAACTCATTTAAGTTGTTAGAGAATTACATAAATTGCAACATCACCTTGATATCCTAAATTAAGAAAGTAACTTCAGTTATTCTCTTTGTCTTTTGTGTATTTTTCTTACTAAACTTAAAATAGAAAACAGATATTCTAGATCTTTGCTCCCTGGATAAGTGAAATACATACATAAATCCTTGAAGAGTTTTTTAACTAATTAATTATGTTAGCCTTTTCCATCTTATATTCATTCTTTTATATATGCATTTATTCATACATTCATTCAACAAATATTTACTAATCACTGATAAGACATAATGCTAACAGTACATGCTAAAAATAAAATAAAGGCAAAAGGACAAACTGATTTCATCATTACTAAAGGAAATAGTCATCTTTTAAAGTCAATATTAAATTGGCATTTAAATTATTTGTGCATATTCACATTTTATATTCATGTGAAGTATTTCATATTTTTGTTTATAAACATTTAATATTAGTAATCAATCATTAACTTTTCCTTTGAATTTCTTCCTAAAAAAGATGCCTTATCAGTGTTGACGAGAAGTACTAAAAGTAAATCAAAGATCTGAGCTCATTGTTCATCTCTTGTTTATAGGAGAATATTAACCTAACTTTACCATGATGGCAACTTCATTGCTTTTCACTACGTTATATGCTTTGCATCTCAAATTTCACCTCTTATTGACCTACTGCCTCAGTGAAGACTACGGGTTTCTGATTATGTTAGGATAGGCTAAGGTGCTACAATTAAAAAAAAGAAAAAATCCCCAGTGACTTAGCACAATAAAGGTTTGTTTCTTGTTTACACAACATGTCCTGTGTGACTTAATTTGGAGGAGGGAGGGAGTTCCGTTTCACAGGTCATTCAGAGACTCAGGCTGACATTGCTGGTCACTGAGGGAGAGGAAGACAGAAATGAGAAATCATAGAGTCTTTTTTATCATCTCCACCTGAATTAATCACATGGCCCAGAACTAGGAATGTGTTTCCTTCTTAGTGTATTCTCTACATTCACTTCCAAGTTTATATATGCAGTCTTCACCATTTTTTAAAAAACAATGCTCAATTATCTACTTATCTACTTTCAACTCCCTATGTACATTTTTACTTGGATATCTCCCAGTTTCCTTAAGCTTGAACTTGGCTTCATAACCCTTCTTCCTTAAGCAGGTCATTCTCTGCATTTCTAACTTGTTCCTCAGTGCTCCCACTAAACCAAATAAAAAACATGGAGTTGCTTTAAATTTATTTCTCTACACCATTCCTCATGGACTCAAGTTCTACTAGTGTCTGCCTTGGCATGATTGCTTCTCTAACTTCACTCTCCTTTCCCAGCGCTGTGGTCTGATCTGGTCTTCTCTACGGTTCCCTATGTTGAAGCTACTGAAACAGCTTCTAAAGGCCTCCAATCAAGTCTACATAAAAGTACCAGAGCAATCACTGTTAAGATTTTGCTTACATTCAGAAAAATCTTTATCTCTTTATTAATACTGGAATCTCTGACTTTTTTAAGGTTCTCCATAAATTGTTCTCTAATTTCATCAATTTTCTGCTTTACAACATGTTTGTCTTTTTTTATCTTGGGCTTCCTTGTCTCACCTCCAGTTGCTCAAATCCAAATCCATTCCTCTAGCCTAACAATAGTCTTGCAGTCTTCCCTGTGCACTATTCAGTTTGTGGATACTCTTCTGCTCTGATCTCCTCAAGCCCTTGATGAACATAGCCTCAAATTGCATGTTATTTTAATCCATTAATTTATTAATTGACCAGCTATATGTGAGAAAACATGCACATCACTGCATATACAAGGATAAATAAAATAAATAAGGTTTCGGCTCTCACAGAGAATACTATCTAATTGGGCAGGCAGACACTAAACAAGTGATTACTCAAAATGAATACATAATTGTAAATGATGATTAGCGTCATCCGGGAAAGTTAGAGGGTATTCTCAGAGAGAATGACTGAAAAAGCTGATACGGAGATGCTGCAGAGTATAGTGCTAAGTACACAGAGTCTGAACAGAATGTGCCTTGTAGTTCAAACCCTGCCTCACCACCCAGAAGCTGTGAAATCTTGTGCAACTTGTTTAACCTGTCCAGGACTCAGTGTCCTTAGTTATGTCATGGGGATGAGAATCATACGTGCCTGGCGGACCGTGTGGGTTAGCTAGCACAATGTTCATTTCCAACTCTCTCTCTCTCTTATTTATTCCACTTTGGTTATGAGAAAAGATACTCTCCAAGCCTTCCTGGTAGAGGGGTCAAGGGATCATGTGACCCATTCTGGCCCTGGGTCACAGTACTGAAGAATGTCTAAAAGATTTTGCTTTTCTGATGTGGAATGATGGGACAAATGTACTGGTTCCTATGAGGCTCAGTGTAACGGCTAAGGCCATGTCCTGTGGTCCATCACTTTTCAATGGATATTACAGGAAAACCCATGGCCTGAGGTGCCTTGATTACCCCTCTATTTGTCACTGAAATGACAGAGGTGTCCTCCACGAAAGACAGTGGGCTGCATCTGTGCTCTGTCTGCCTGAAGAGTGGTCTGTGTCCACTGTAGCGTTCCCCACGCTCAGTGCCAAGAGAGGTGATGGGCACTTTGGCTTGGCTGAGCTGCTGAGCCCACACAGAGCCCAGAGGGAAGTGTCAGTGTCTGAACATTGCTCTCTGACATTTACTTTACATGCCAGGATGGGAAACTGGGAAAAGTATTCACATAGTTCAAATGCATTATCACCATCAATGTCTTTGGGAGGACACAGGAGAAGTCTTCCGTGGCAACCCCATGGCTGGCACGATGTTAGCTGAACGCTGTCAGCTCAAATGTGACATTGATCCGTGACATAAATTGTAGACATTAAAGAAGCTCCTGCCCTAGGTGAAATGGCGTCGGGCCTTTATGTGCTCTCTTTGGCGCCCCTTCTCTCTTGTCACCCACCCTTTAGCTCACAGTGTCCTCTGGCTGCCCAAACAGCTCCACAGCCAGCAGCCTAGGCCTGCCCTGCTCAGCAGTGCCCAGTGCCCCCAAGTTGCTCTGTGCACAGGGCCCACCCAAATGGACTTGTCTTTGTTTTCAGTTCTTCCCAACACTGCTCTTGGCTGGACTTAATTGTTTAAGCTAACTTATGCTCAGGTATTAGTGGAGTTTTTACTAAAAGCATCACAGATGCCAATGATTTTTTTTGTAGGTGAATAAGAATGCTAAGGAAAAACCTAAAGGAATCAAAGTTAGGTGAAAATAATATTCACTGAATAGCTCTTATGAGTTAGCCACAGTGTAAGGGGATTTCATGTTATTTTTTCAACCTAATGATAAAGGTTTTATTATTCATAAAGTAGAATGAGGAAGTAGTAAAATTATAAATTTTTCATATAGCTAATTAGTGATGAAGTTGAGATTCAAGCTTATTCCTGTAACCCCCAGTCTGGTGATACTTCTGTGTTGAGGGTAGAGTATAGCCTAAGAGTTAAGATCATAAATCTGTAGCCATGCAACTTGGTTGATATTGACATTGCTGCAAATTAACTGTATGACCTTGGACCAGTTGTTTAATATCTCTGTGCTCCAGTTTCCTCAAATGTAAAATGGAGATGATAGTAATTACAATGACAACAGCAATAATAATAGCTACCCCATAGGATAATTATGTGAAGATTAATTGAGCTATTATGTACAAGGGTTTACAATAGTATCTAGGCCATAGTAAATGATGATCAAAGTGTTTACAATTATACTGCACCGTGGTCTGTTAGTGGCCAGGCATTTCTGAATCTCATAGAAAACTGTCTACTTGATAATTCTAACATCAGAATCTATGAGATCCAAGAAAGCGTAGTTGAAGAAATGGTAGACTGGGCTTCCAGGTAGACCCATTAAAGTACAATAGACAACTCAGTATATGACAAGGTCTGTCCAGAAAGTATCCAGCCATACAATATGAAAAATAGAGACATTTATTGAAGGAGATACAACATACAAAACATTGTACATAGGACAATGATGCCTCAGTCCCCTTCAAAGTAGGCACCTTGGAACCTCACACAGTTCTCCCATTCGCCATCAGCTGCCCTGTCATATTTTCCTGAATCTCATTGACAGTCTGAAATCTCTTCCCTTTCAAAGGTGGTTTTAGTTTTGGGAAAACCAGAAGTTGCAGGGTGCCAAATCTGAGCTGTAGGGGGGCTGAGTCACCTGGGTGACTTGATGTTTCACTAAAAAACTCTGCACGAGACATAAAGTGTGAATGGGCGTGTTGTCCTGATGAAGCTGCCAATCACCAGCTGCTCATAGCTGCAGCCTTCTGAATCATCTGAATAATTTCTTCAGAAGAATGTTCAAGCTTAACACAAAATTTGATGCATATTCATTGCTCTACTTGCTCAGTCATTCTGAATGTGATGGCCATACAGTACACGTGCTCACTCAACAGCATCTACTGCCCCCACTGACTAGTACAGTGAAGTCGTCATTGTTCACACACGTGCACTCCAGTCCACTCTCCTTGGCTGCCAGGTTACATAGATGTCATGCAAACTGTTCTTGTTATATTAACAATGGTTGGATGTGTTTCCAGATAGACCTTGTATGTGAAACATTAGTCACACTATTCAGTAGGGGCCAGAACATAAAAGTATCACTTTTAATAGCCTTTAAGCAATGTGTCTATGACTCCAGCTGGTCAAATATTAGCTTGTTTTCTATAAGTCTTCCAGGGCCTTCAAACACAATTTAAATGTAATTCTGTCTTTGACTATTAAATTCACATTTACATCTGTGAAAAATTTTCCAAACCCATCCTATATTGCTAAATTACAGGTACATTGATTTTACATACATCACTTTTATGGCATTGACAACTTAGAGTATAAATATTGTGTCCTTATAATGTGCTTTGTGTGCAGTGATAGAAAGGGATGCAAATGGAGCTGGGAAAGTCTGCAGCATAATTCCAAGCATGCAGTAGTATCCATTGTATTCAGTGCTGATTTGATTTAGGCTGATGCCCAAGCTAACATTCTGCACTAAATCAACCCTGCTCTTAGTCTGAAAGGTCTCATCTCATCCACTGAAAAGTATATCTGCACACACATTGGTTGTGAAGATATCATTGAGTCCAAGCAGCATTACATGAAGAAACCCACGGTCTACGCCCCATAAAGTTTTCATCAAGCTGCAAATTTGTGTTCACTTCAACACAGCAAACACTTATCAAAGGGCTCTGTCTGGAAATTCTAGTTGTAGAGAATTGTATTGTATGAATAAGGATTCTATAGATCATTAATCATTCTAATTAGAAGCATCAAGAGCAATAGAAATAAGGATGAAAGGGCACATGGGAAGTTGTCACATCCAATCAGAAAATGCTAGCTAGCTCCAAAGCTGAGCAATCTTAATCAGACAATACAGCAACCTACTATTTAAGGAAAAATTAAAGCATTTTACATATGCTGTCTCATTTAATATTTACCTAACACAGTGAAGTAGGTGTTGTTTATTTTCATGCCTTTTAGATTAGGAAACACTCAGAGGGTTAAGTAACTAGCAAAAGGTCGCAGAGATAAACCATTGAGCCAAGATTTAACTTCTCCCAGTCCGATTCCAAAACAAAGGTTTCAGCTCTCTGTGCTGTTGAACTTTCATAAGACTTCCATTTATGCTTTGTACAATGGTGAAGACAATTAAATCATTGCATTACTTATTTTGTCACCTCATTGGTCCTATGACAATCAGAAGTAGTTACCACTAAATTTATTTTCCAAATGAATAGACTGAGCTTAGAGAAGTTCAGTAATTTGCCTAAATTGAAAAATTATTAAAGATAGAAGGTAGGGTCTTAACCCAATACTAAGTCTAAAAATCATGCTTATTTTGGGGAAAAGAAGGTCGCTATTAAATTTATGTCAAGGAACATGTAAAAGGACACATGGACAAAACCAAAGTGGAGTAGGATCGAGGGTAGAACATAGGGATAGCTGGGTGTAGAGGGGTGGGGGGGAATGGAGACAACTGTACTTGAACAACAGTAAAAAATAAAAGAAAATAAATTAGGGCCAAGATGGAGAAGTAGGTAGAAACCCTTCTCTTCCTCACACAACCAAAAGGAGAGTAATAACCAAGCTGAAATCAATAAACAACCAGAAGTGCCAGAAAATCAAACTACATGGAACTCTGACAACCACAGAATTAAAGAAACAGTCAAAGGGAACAACCAGACTGGTAAGGCGGCAGACTGTGGGGGTGGGGCTGGCTGTGGCGCTGTGGCAGGCTGTGCAGGAGGGGCTGATTTAAGGGGAAACTGAGTCTCAGAGGTGGCTGTGGACTACGGTGGTTGCCAAGGTGGGAGAAATCCCCAGTCTTGCAGAACAGTTTCTGTTGAAAATTGCACCACAGACAAGCAGGAGAGCTGCACTGTTCCCTCTCTGGCCCCTCCCCCACAGGCAGAGTGGCAAGGAGGGTTTACCTGCGAGTGAATGCCGAAGGCCCCGCCCCCTTACAACTTCTCAGGGGCCCCCAAGCAAAGAAAAAGGGCCAAAATGAAAGAACAGAGCAAAACCTTAGAAAGAGAGCTAAGCAATGAGGGATAGCCAACCTATCTGATAGGGAATTTAAAGCCCTGGTAATCAAAATGCTCACAGAACTGATTGAGCTTGGTTGAAAAATGAACGAACAAATGAAAGATACCCAAAATGAAATGAAGGAAAATATTTGGGAACCAACAGTGACTGGAAGGAAACCAGGGCTCAAATCAATGATTTGGAGCAAAAGGAAGAAATAAACATCCATCCAGAACAGAATGAAGAAACAAGAATTCAAAGAAGTGAAGAGAGTCTTACAAACTTCTGGGACAACCTGAAACATTCCAATATCCAAATTATAGGGGTGCCAGAAGGAGAACAACAACAGCAAGAGATTGAAAACTTATTTGAACAAATAATGAAGGAGAACTTCCCCAATCTGGCGAAAGAAATAGATTTTCAGGAAGTCCAGGAAGCTCAGAGTCCCAAAGAAGTTGGACTCAGAGAGGAACACACCAAGGCACATCATCATTAAGTTACCCAAGATTAAAGATAAAGAGAGAATCTTAGAAGCAGCAAGAGCAAAGGAGAGAGTTACCTACAAGGGAGTGCCCATGAGGCTATCAGCTGATTTCTCAAAAGAAACCTTGCAGGCAAGAAGGGGCTGGAAAGAAGTATTTGCAGTCATGAAAGGCAAGGACCTATATCTGAGGTTACTTTATCCAGCAAAGCTATCATTTCGAATGGAAGGACAGATAAAGTGCTTCCCAGATAAAGTAAAGTTAAAGGAGTTCATCATCACCAAGCCATTATTATATGAAATGTTAAAGGGACTTATCTAAGAAAAGGAAGATTGAAAATATGAACAGTAAATGATAACAAACTCACAACTATCAACAAATGAACCTAAAAAAATAAAAGAAAGAAAAACAACAAAAACAAAAACTAAGCAAACAACTAGAACAGGAACAGAATTAGAAAAATGGACATCATGTGGAGGCTTTTTGGGGGGAGGGGAGGAATGGGGGGAAAGGTACAGGGAAGAAGAAGCATAATTGGTAGGCATTAAATAGATGGGGAGAGGTCAAAAATGCTATAGGAAAAAGAGAACTCAAAGAACTTATACGTACAACCCAGGGACATGAACTAAGGGCAGGATGCTGGAGGGTTGGGGGGTGCAGGGTGGTGGGGGGATAAAGGGGGAAAAATTGGCAAAACTGTAATAGCATAATCAATAAAATATACTTTAAAAATAAAATTAAATTAAATAAATTAATAAATAAATAAGTTTATGAAATAAATTTTGTGTTTGCTATCTCTTTTTCTTCATAGGAGGTTCCCCCATCACCATCTGACCAGAGTTTTCATTAAGGAACCTAATCCAATAATTATTTTCTTCCATGGTGTTGTAATTAAGGATTATGAAAGATAATGCTTTACAACAGGAATGTATAGCTGCTGGTAAGTTTTCAGCCACTCAGAGCTATTTTGAATAGGAGATTCTCTTTTTGCTCCACCTCAAAAAAAGTATGAAAACACCCTGCTCAATTTTCAGCCTTGACTATGCTAATCCCCCCATAGTTAGTCACCCCGTTTACAGACCCAGCCAACCCCCAGGCTCTAAGCCCTCCACTCTGGTTGTTTGTCAGCTCTCACCTTGTGCTGAGTTCCTATCACCTAATGTCTGCCTTATCCCCCAAGCACAGACACCCTCATGTGCACACACGCACAGACCTTTGCCTAAATTTGTGTCCCAGAGTCCTGCCAATTATTCAGTGTCAATGTCTAGATCTTGAGCCTTCCTGGCTCTGGAGTGTTCTACACTCCTATGAATGAAATGTTGACAAGGAGCTGAATGTTGCTCCTAGTGCATTTGTTCTCTATGCTGTGTAATGAATTACTGCAAACCTAACAGCTTAAAATAATACACATTTATTATCATCTCAGACTTTCAGGAGGTCAGAAGTCTAAGCACAGCTTAGCTGTGCTTTTTGTTTCAGTGTCTTACCAGGTTGCAGTCTAAGTACTGGTCAGCCCTGTGCCCGCATCAGAAGCTGAAGTGGGGAAAGATCTATGTCTCAGCTCTACCAGGTTGCTGGCAGAATTCATCTCCTTGCAGCTGTTGGGCTGAGGTCACAGTTTTCTCATTGGCTGTTTTGGCTGGGAGCTACTCTCAGCTCCTACAGGTCATTGCCAGTTTTTTGTCACATGACCCTCTCTAGACACTCTCTCAGCATGACAGCTGACTTCAAAGCCAGCAAAGAGGGAGTCTCCTGCTCCAATCTATTCAGACAGTCTTATATAATGTAACATAATCATGGGAATGATATTTTGTCAACTTTGCCACATTCTGTTGTTAGAAGCAAGGCATAGGTTCTGCCAGGATTCAGGGGGAGAGAATTATACAAGGGCATGACTCATTGGTGAAAGTCGATTAGGGTGTATTGACCACATCTGGTAACAGTTTTCTTCAATACCAAAGGCCACTCATGTGCATTTCTGGGACCTCTTACTCTGAGATCTTGATCTCCCATCTCAGCCCATTTGATGGCTAGGTTGAATCAGTACAGGCCTGATGGGACACTGGATGGCTCAGTGATTAATGTGAGCTAAGCATCACTGAATTAATCAGAAATATGATGCCAGTAAACTGAAATTGTCACATGTGACTTTTACATAACAAGTAAAATGTAATCAGAACATCTCTAATGAAAAAATTTGAAAGCTTTTCATCTGTTTAGACCTGACTAGATCAAATTTTGAATGTGCAAATAGGAGTCACAAATGGTAATTCTACCTGTGCCGTGGTCAGCCTTTCAACTGGCACCTGGTATCAAGTGAAATTCTGCAACCAACCAATGCTAGACTTGCTACAATTTGTCATGAATAACTGATTTCTTTACTACTTGTTTTAAGCCATTTTGTAGACCTTTCAAATATCTGTCTATTGCACAGAATTATAGTCTAAGGCAATTCCTAATAAAATGTTACTGCACATTTGGTGCATGTAATAATTTCTTTATTGTGAAAATTAAATACTTTTGTTAATAGAAAATTAGTTTCTTTCAGCCCTCTAAATAGATGTTTAATAGAGATTTCAAGATGTTGGTTTCAAGGAGCACCAAGACCTTACTCTAAGGTGTCCATAAGTCTCCATAGGTCCATGCCTGTCAGAAACTACTCTCCATACTTACATTTTTTCTTTTCTTTTTTTTTTTTCCAGAATAAACACCTTTGTTATGTAAACTAAAATAGGAGGGAAGAGGATTTATTTGCCTTTCCAGGCCTTGATTTCCTCAGGTGGAACCCCAGCTCCATGCCGCTCCTGTCCATAATAACCATTAGCTAGGCCACCTCAACCTGGTCTCCAAGCGAGGCAGGCAAGAAGCTTGCCTGCTGGAACTGCTCCTCTAGGAGACCGACGATTCTAGCATTCTCTTTCCTTTCAGCATATTTCTTCTGAATTTTCTTTTTTTAAAATTTAATATAATGTAATTTTTAATTGTTTTAAGGTTGTTCAAGTACAGTTGTCTCCATTTCCTACTACCACTCCCCACTGTCCCTCCCATCCCTACTTCCCCCCATGGATCCTACCCCTCTTTGGCTTTGTCCATGTGTCCTTTAAACATGCTCCTTGATGACCCTTCCCCTTCCTCCCCCCCCCATTTTCTTTGATCATTTTTGTTTAAAATCTCTCCTCAGGAGTCAGCTTGGCCCCCTTCTTGTGGCCCAGGGGCAGTGCATTGTGGGACTCGTACCTTATCAGTAACTGCTGTTTAAGTTGCCATCTCGAGATTGTCATGCCCCTTTGGTCTTCTAAGGGTCTGCTTCTCTATTTGTCCCCTTAGTTTGCCTCAGTCCACTGGTAGGTTTAGTCCTGGGGCCTGTCCTGTCCTAATTCCATGCTCTTGTTTTATACTGAGCTGTATTGGGAGGCTTGAGGGAGTTGGGCAAACGAGCCTTGAATGACATTTTATAGTGCATTATAATTCACAAGCATAGTAGCATGCTTGTGTCCCTCGATCCACACAATGCTCTGGTAATGGGTGCATTTCAACTTGGCATATGACAGACTTTATTGAGAATGGGAAGAGGGAGATAATGTTTTATAATCGGTTCTTGTGTTTCATTTCGGAGCAATGGAGAGACCTCGAATAGACCACACTGTGGTTTAACTTTTCTATGATATTAATTTGGCCTAAGGCCTCCCTAATATTAATAAGTCTTAACTTGCCACAGGCTGAGGGATACAGACTTGAACAAACAGCATCTTGATCCCATTTAGTAACTGAGATGCACCTCTGCCTAACTTAGCAAGACTGGTGACCAGTGCAATTGGTTTTTTATTTTCACATGACACAAACTGTAAGAGAAATTACCTCTTTTTATTATTGTGAGTGAATAAAAAAATGCATAAATGCCAAGGTTAGAATCCCTTTCATTCTGCCAATTGGAGACTAGAAATGCAGCTAAAACTGGCAAAGAATGGGAGTAGATTTCAAATGGCAAAAATATAGATCAACTAAAGCAAGTTATTAGAAGAGGGGAAGCCAAACAAATTCAACTTGTCCAGACTTGTCAGAAGTACTTGTCTTCTGCTAGATATGACAGAATGTGATCCACACAGAGCGAATGAGAATTAAAATCTTCAAACCTAGAAATTCTCTCCTATCTTTCTTCTTCTTCTCTCTCTCTCTTGCACACACACACACAGAATCATTTACATATTAAGATTTTATATAATTCAAAAACACAGTCATTATCAGAACGAAGATGCAAGTTCACTAAAACCTGAGAATCTATTATTTACAAACATCATTTAAAAAAATCCTCACCCAAGGATATGCTTACTGATTTTAGAGAGAGAGGAAGGGAGGGAGGAAGTGACAGAGAGAGAGAGACAGAGAAAGAAATATCGATGTGAGAGAGAAACTTCGGGAGGCCCCAACCTGGGATTGAACCGCAACCTACTTATGTGCCCTGACCGGGGGTGGAACCCACAGCCTTTTTGGTGTGTGGGCTGATGCTCCAAACAACTGAGCCACCTGGCCAGAGCTCACACATCATTTTCTATGTGTTATGTTCTGTGGTAGGTGCTTCTAGGCATGGAAACATAACTAAGAATCTGTTCTAACCCTCAGAGTGTTGAATTCAATTTA
The DNA here is from genome assembly GCF_022682495.2 of Desmodus rotundus. Lineage (NCBI taxonomy): Eukaryota > Metazoa > Chordata > Mammalia > Chiroptera > Phyllostomidae > Desmodus > Desmodus rotundus. The sequence goes on along the minus strand of NC_071389.1, from coordinate 71,548,199 downwards.
ACCAAAAGGGAATAGTTAGTATAATGGAGAAAAACTTAGGTTCTAAAGCAGTCTCCAAATTCTGTTTGTAAATGATAATTCAAAACAAACAACATAACAATGTCAGTATCCCATAAAGCTAACCATGTGAATTTTGTGGCTTCATTAGTGACTACAACCTTTTCCATAAAAATGTTTCCTGTACCAACTTCTGGTTCCCCTTTGCATCTCAGTTGCTCTTTGTCACATTCCCAATCCTCTCTTCTTTTATTTACCCATTAGATGTTGGTATTTCCTTAGTTTACACTTGGCCTCTCCTTTCAATTCCTTGCACCCCCAGGCAACTTTTCAATGCTCACTAAGTCCAGTGCTACCTGGATGCTGATGACTGCAATCAATATCTCTGTTCCAGGCTTCTTTCCTTATCTCTCTGCCTTTGTGTGTGTGGGGGGGTGGGGGGAGGGAGGCAGGTGGGGGAGCTTCTTGTTATAATTAAGAAGATATTCCTCAGGAAAATTCAACACACTTAAAAACAAAATTATTATCTTTCTTCTAGACTTGCTTTTGCTCTTATGCATATACCAAAAATCTGGACATAATTACAACTGTCTCTTTGTCTGCCAGTACCTAATCTCTCATACCCATCTGGTCACTGGATGTTATAGGTTCTACTTACTTAACATCTCTCAATCTGTCAACCCGTCTCCAATTTCAGACTACTGCACTATTTCAGGTCTTTATCATCTCTCTTCTGGACTATTTTAAGATTTTGCTCATTGATCTTTTTTCCCTGAGGTTTCTCCAAGTCTGTCTTCCACATTGTTGGTAGTTAAGTTAAAAAAAAAATGAAAACCATATCATTTTACTTCCCAGGCTTCAAATTCACTGGCTACAAAATAAATCATTATCATCCATGCATTTCTTCCAAGGTCTTCTATGATTTGGTCTTTGTCTACTCACCCAACTCATCTTTCTTTTTCTCTTAAGTTTCAACTCTGCTTCCATCATAGGACCCTCGGTGCACCTTGCTTCTTCAGGTTGTCATGCTTTTGTGATTACTTCCTCAACCTCCAAGCCTTTCTCCTAATGTGTTCCCTCTGGCATCAGTCTTTTGAATCTCTAAGGATTCTTTAGGACCTAGATCAAGCATCATCTCTTCTGTGAAATATTCACATCTGTTTTCTCTCCATTCTTCTTCCCAAGGGGCTTTGTAATTTCTTCTCTTGTGCCAAAACAAGATCTTATTTGTTCTACATTGTTAGTCTTTTAATATAATAGTTTATTTCCACAGGCATCTTCTTCAATCTCAATTTCTGAACTAATAAACCAAATATTGGTAATTTCTAATTTCAAGACCTATCATAGGTCTGTGTAATTCAGAATAGTTGAATAAACTAAAGTAGAAGAGGGTTGTGGAAATATTTTATCAAAATATAATATTTATATCAATATTTAATATTTGGGTGGAAAGGATATATTCCAGTGGAGTTTGACAATAGAGCATAATACGACTAAGATATTTTTTGCTGAGGAAGATGTTTTCATTGTGACATGAATTAACATCATATATATAGATTTTTCTTTTTTTTTCTGCCTTCTCTTCTTCCTTTCTCCTCTTTTAATTTCCTTCTTTCCTCCTCTCCCTCCTTTTCCTTTTCTCTATCTCTTATTTTAACTTATTTTCTAAGCTCACATTGAATTATTACTTCATTATTTACCAGATATTAAGCACTGTACCATCTTCATAATTATATATTTATTGGATAATCCCAAGTACACATGAACAAAAAAAGCCTATTGTGACATATTTTTTCTTATATAAGTTATGCATGGGTATATGCAAACATACTTAATGAAAAGAAGTGATTCAATAAATTAGTTATGTAGAGCCACAATGTTGCAACCAAAATGCATTGAAGTAAATTATGTGACTACCCTTATGCCTCAGCTCTGTTCTGCTTTCGTGTTGACTGTACTGATGAAGTCTGGTTTTAAAATTTAATCATGACATTTCTGGGTCCACCATGAAAAGGCCTTTCTTTTTCCATGTAAATGTTTTGTGTTGAAAATGGTCGCATTTGATCTAGTATCAAGAACTCTGATATTCTGAGAATTTTAAAGGAGGTAATATTCAGTCAACCCACTGGACTGAATGCAGCCAGTGTGTGAGATGTACATGTCCCTACACATGAGGTGTTTACCTGGGTATGAGGCTGTGGGGTACATGCCTCATTCCATGTGTAACCATGACAGGCAGGCACTAAAGTGTCCTTCTTGAAGCAATGTCCAATTCCATTATCAATATAAGTAAAATACCTCAGTCTTAGGTACAACCTTTTGGGACAGGTAAAAGAAGCCCTTCCAAGTTTTTGGCTTGCGACCAGAAAAAAAATTATTCCCTGGCAAGCAACCGTCCATCACAGAAGATATAGCATGAGCCAGGACGTGGCAAAGAGAGAATGCATGCAATTCCAAACTGCCTCCAGAAAATATTAGACACTTGGTGAGTGTCCCAGTGAAGCCTTCGATTTTGCATCAGCAGACTGTGAATCACATATAAAATGTATACTCTCTTTCATCCTCTTTTTCTATTGAAAATGCTGGAAAAAGGGGGGCTTATCCTTTGGGAGGAACTGCATTTATTTGATAAATCTCTCACATTGACTTCCTTTGGTTCTTACTAATAAAATATAAAATACAGTTGTTACTATGAGTCAAAATATTCATGTATTGAACCCGTGACATAAGAATGTTAAGATGTGTGTTTTAGATTTCGCCCCTTCACTTGGAAATATATTACCTAAAACTTCACTTCAAAGAAACTTTTAAGTCTCATCAGCCATGGATGTGCTCTTTTATTTATAAGACTATTACATCTTTCCAATAACCAGGCTCTCCCACTCATTACTTTTGCCCTATTTCTTCACTTATTGGTATATACTAAAAGCTATTCTATGCCAGCAACTATACTGGATCCAAAGATAGAACTGAACAAAACCAGAAAAGATCTCTGCTGCCGTGGATCTGACAGGCTAGTGAAAGAAATGTGCAATCAAGTATTTCATGAACAAATGTGAAACCGCGATCACCATTGGAAGAAGTACATGGCTCAAAGGGATGAGTGTAACAGGGGTGATCAAGATGATTTATCAAAATAAATGAACCTTGAACTGAAGAGATTCAAGGAAGGGAAGAGTTAATTAGGTGATGAGGAAGGGAAAATATTTTAGGCAGAAGGAAGAGTATTTATTTGACTTCAAATACTTGTTATATGTTTCTGGTGTAATATGGATGCAACATCTGCTTTTGTTAGTCCCATATTTGTTTTCTTTCTTTTTTAATTGAGATATTAGGATTTGATATATGCATATATTGCAAAATGATCACCAGAATAAATTTACTTATCCACCACTACACTTAATTACAGATTTTTTTTTCTTGTGACGGTCTACTTTCTTAATGCCTTTCAAATACATTGTATGATGTAGAATTGTCACCACAGTCACCGTGCCGCACATTACATGCCCTGGATAGTTAGTCCAGTTAGTCCTAAATTCGAACTCTTTCTACCCTATCTGACTGAGGGTCCTTGGAAAAGTTTTCTTATTTTAAAATTTTCACCTGAGGATATATTTATTGATTTTTAGAGAGAGAGGAAAAGGGGGAGAGAGACAGAAAAAGTGAGAGCGAGAAAGAGAGAGAGAAGGTGAGAGAGAGTAACATTGATGTGAGAGAGAAACATCGATTGTTGCCTCCAATATGTGCCCCGACCAGGCACTGAACCTGCAGCCTAGGTACTTGCCCTGACCCGGGATTGGACCCACAGCCTTTTGGTGTATGGGACGACACTCCAACCAACTGAGCCGCCTGGTCAGGGCTGAAGTTTTCATTTTGTACCCAGAGATCAAATGTACCTCTATGGTTATTTTAAGAATTGTAATGAAGCTAAAATTACTAGTTCTGTGTTATTTTTTATCTTATTTCTTACTTTATTCAGATAAACTTTTCTAAACATAAATTTCTTCCATCAGTCATTATAAAAAAGGGGCTAAGATATCAAGAAGTACTGTTCGGTTTCTATTAAGATTCTGAGGAACGGTTTTGAAGAAGGTCTCTTGATTTTTTCAACATTTAATTTGTTCTATTAATTTATGGTCATCTTTTTATTTTCTGTGGTACTTTAGAGTATTAAACCCAATTACCCCTCAAATATTTTAATTATCTTGTTTTATAATTGTTGTTATTTAAAAATATAAGGTTGTGATAGGTTGCCTATGTTAATGATTCCAATTCTTCACCTGTTCCTTCTTGCTACACCTTCGGCCATGGGGCTTTGCAGCTTTTCTCACTAAAGGGGTGGAGTCTGCTGCCCTGCCCCTTGGATCTGAGCTGGACTTTCGACTTGCTTTGGACAAGGAAGTGTCAGTTAGCAAAGATGGCACAAGGAGAGGCTAGAAAAAGCCCTTGTGTGTTCCTGCTTGCCTCTTGTTCCTCTGAAATTGCCACGAGAACATGCCCAGGCTAGCCTGCTGGAAGGTGAGATGCGGGGAGGAAAGCCAAATCATCCCAGTTGTCCTGGCGGATGCCATCCGCATCGGCAACAGCTGGGTGACTCCTGGCCAGAACTGTCCAGTCAAGCCCAGCTGAGCCATCACAGTCGCTGACATGGAGACTTACGAGCAAAACAGATGATTATTGTTTTAAAACACTGAGTTTGGGGGTGATTTATTTTGTAGCATTATTGTGGCAGTTGAAATTGAATATAAGAGGAGATTCTTATTTGTAACTTTATTATGTCTTCATAATTTTCTTCAGCAACCCACACTTGATTTCCCAATGGAAGACAATAAGAAAATTGTAAAATAGGCATTTGGCTATGAATCATCTCCCAGGAGGCTTCAGGTTCTCGGAGTTGTAGTATGCCTATCTATAGTGAGCCATTGGATATTTATGGGGAAAACCCCCCTAAAACTCACCCATTTATTTTTTATAACTATACTAAAATGCAGTGAGTATGTCACAGTGAAGTTTGTTTTCCTCATCTGTGAAGAGATTCAGATGACCGTTGGACGCTGGTCTAGAACTGAAAATGCCGTAAGAAGACAGCGTGGCCGTTTGCTTTATTATGAAAGGTGTGAAAAACTATGCTGGTGTGAGATTTTATTGAACATAAACTCGTGTCAGTTTTATTAGTTGTAAAGAAAGTTCCCCATATTCCTACTCTTTAGAAAGTGCCTGTCTTCTCAGGCATGGAAATGTGGCTGCCGTGCCAAGTTTGACAGCTGATTTTGTATAACCACTTAATTTCACGGCCCTGAAAGGAAGAGAGTCTGAGAGCAAACAAATGGGAATGCCTGACTTACGTAAGTTAGGGTGCTGTGGAGAACCAGCAGAGTCATTCATCGTGCATTGCTTACATTTTTAACTAGTTTCTATTAAAGAAAGTTGTGAGGTTATTAGGAGAATTGCAGGTTTTTAGATTGTTTTTCCCAGCAACTCACATGTATCTAGTCTTTTCCTCGCCGAGAGTCCAGAAGATGGGAAAGTTGCCTGACCAGTAAAGTCAGGGGGAAGAGGGTTGCAAAGGGACATAACAGAAGGAGGCCACGGGGCATGCGTGTGAGAGGTCCCAGTAGTCTCTGGGGCTGCTTCATTTTCACACAGCCCGTGCTCTGCTGGTTGTCAGCTTTACAAAGGCCATTGGCTTTGTAAAGGTGGCCTGTTTTCCAGAAGATGAATTCCTCTTCTCCAACACCGTCTCTGTGAATGAACAGCTCTTTATAATGTCTTCAGTTAGTCATAGGTTTACTTTCATCTTTAGCTAATATTGAAATGATTATTTCATGGACCATCCATCTTATGGAATATTATACAACAATAAAAATGATGCCTTTAATGAAAGTTTTAATGACTTGGAAACATGTTTTATGATATAGATGAAAAAGGCCAACTTTAAAATTGCACATGAGGTACAGTCATAACTATTTGCATGTGTATTTATTTATTAGACCTGTAAAAAGACTGGAAGGAAGTATACTGGAGTGGTTATCATTATGTAATGGGTTTATGATTATTTTATTAATCTCCTTTTCACTTTTTGAATTTTCTAATTTAAAAAAGTGATTAGATAAGAATTTATGATTAGATAAATTAACATACTAATTAAAATATACTTGTGTAAGGGCACTTTAACGACAGGGAATGTATTATTAACTTCCAAATTTTAGCACTCCAACAGTGCTTAGAAGGTTGTAGGGGGAACAAGCATACTTGATAAATGAAAAGGAGACCTTATGTATGAATCCAATAGGATCAATAAGGCCTTAGTTGATAAAGCAGAACACCAAGGCTATTTTAAGGTGCAGTTAATAAGTAAGCAGATTCTATTTCTTTAATAGTTACCATCATTCTTATTCTAAAATACCACGAGCTACCTTTGGATTATCTCTCTTAATTGCTTTGTGTGTTTTTTTCTATTGTTAAACAGGTTTAATCATTTCTGCATTCAGCCTTTCCTTACAAAAACACTGTTCTAACTGGTATATAATGTAAGAGAGACTATGAACAACAAAGAAAATAAAGGGAGCATTATTTTTTGTTTGGAGGAAAACCTCATTCCTTTCCTCCAGGAAGTCTTCCTTGACTTCTGAATCTATCATTCTGTTTAACTGTTTCTATTATATTCTCATTCAGCCAAACACTATGTCAAATACATACGTTGTTTCCTACTTACTCATTTTGGTATCATTCCCCACAGGCAGGGGTCGTTGTACGGAGTTTGTCTACTATACAGTGAAAGCTCCGTGGTGGACTAAGAAGCATGCGGTTGCTTCCCGTGCACCAGGTACTGCTGTAAGCGCTCTCTGTACGTTGGCTCATTCATCCTCTCAACAGTCACAAGAAGCAGGTGATTCCTCTCATTCTCATTGTACAGATGAGAAAGCTGGGTAGAGAAGTTAAGGACCTTGCCAAGGTCACAGCACCTAGCTCATTAAGAGTGGAGCTTGCACTCAAGTCCCTGCTCCTAATCGCAAGGTTATGCTGCCTCTTTAATAACAGTAAGTGCTTAGTCAATGTGTGTTGACTGCTTAAAAAGAAGGCCCAGATATTTTAGGGACTCCAAAATCATTGTACACTATAAATAGAGAAGAATAACAGTAGCTGATAAGTTTGACAGAAAAGTTTGAAAGCTTGATACAACTTTACATAAATCACAAGCTATTATTATTTGAATTACTCAAGGGAACATGAGACGATGGACCTTTGAGAAGAGTTTATCTATGTGGATCCATTAAAATACCTTTTTGTACTGTCATAAGAAGTAAACACATTTGTCTATTTAATTCTGCATTTTGTTTGGCTCTTTTTTATTTGCATATTCAGCAGACTTCTAATGGATGTAAAAAAAATTAAAAGGAACGGTAAAGACAACCTGTGTACTTGTTTAAATCAGGAGGTCAGTTACTGGGACAGGAAGGCTTTAAAACAACACGCAGGTGCAGAGGATTCGCCTGAGCACAGAGCAGTCTGTTGAGAAGGAAGGCTCCAACCGAGTCCAATGGTTCTCTGAGGACCAGAACCTGATCTGCGAAGGCGGCTCCAGTGCTTTCTCTCAGCTGTGCCCCCACTCCCATGTGCCCTCTGAGTCTAATCATTTTCCTTCTCTCTGCTTGAGTTTTCTTATCTGTCATTTGGGGAATTAATAACCAGCCTTTCCTTGGAAAGCATTTTGAAACCATTCCCTGAAAGGTGTTGGTTGTCCCTGTTGTTATTAATATTACCGTATCACCGTTACAGGCCAGCCCTGGCTTGGAACGGAAAAAGTGAGCCGACCTTGCGTGACGTTATTGTAACCCTATGAGCCAGTCAGCTTTCTTTTATTTCTGACCCTGATGGCCTGGTGCTACCCGATGAGGCTCAGCCTTTTGACAGCTGGCCCAGGGTCATCTAGTTCAGAGCAAAAGTGGGCCCTGCGGACACAACACTTTGAGGGCTCTTTGAGTGATCCAGCTGGGGTGCGTCCAGGTTCCTTCTGTGCCAAATGGAAAATGAAGTCTGCGTCCGTCCTAGGGAAGCACAGCACGGGGGAGCAGCACACACTGTTCTTCCCCTTTTCTCCAAATTTATATTTAGTCTGAGCTGCTGCGTTTATATTCTTTATTACCTACCACTAACCACGAACATTTCCAAAGCCCATGTGCTTTGCCTCTTGGCTTTGAACTCTTCAGCTATGACAGAAACTTTATATTTTTATGTCTGCTTGGCTGAAATCTACTCCTAGGGGAGAAAAGACAGTAATTGCCTTTTGGGTGATTTCACCTCCACTAATTCTTTTCACATTCGGAGTGGGTTTTTGATAGAACCTGAAGAAACAAACCTGTATCCTGGGCTATATCAACACGGGCAGAGCAGACTTCAACAGCGACTGCCTGTTTATAATCTCCTGGGCCCGTTTCTGTTTTCATTTTCCTGAAGATTGAAGGGGATATAGTGCAGAAAACAATAGCAGGATAATACTGTAATCCTCTTGGTTTCCACACGTGTTTTTCACTACCATGCATTCAGAGATGTATCTAGGAATCTTCCGTCTTTATACCCAGGGGTAAACAAAGGATCCCGCAGTCTGTTGCCTGTCCCTGGGGAATGAAAAACAAATGTATACACTATAATATTCCCCAAGATTAAGTTATTTGAAAGGCATTTTATTTTATAATCATGCAAATACATCTGTTCTTGTTTTTCAGGCTGGTAACCAGATTTCCAAGGGCCAGTAAGTAACCTCTCTTTTTCTCTCTTCCTTGCTGCTCCACCCTGTGTCCCTTCCCCTTTGCTCTCTGAAGTGTAAGGTGGGATGGGTGGGCAACCAAGAGCTGAAAATCCATAGTTACTGAGGATCAGTTTTCATTTAATATTTTTTTTGCTGCTTTTACTTTTCTGGACTGAATACAGTTAAAGAAAAGGATTGGAAAAGAGGTTGGTGAGAAGGTCGGTCTGTTTTGTTGCCCCTAGAGTCCGTGTATTTGCCCTTCCTAAGTCTGTTTACAGTTTGAATCACTCAACATGCAGCACATTCTTCTGTAAAATGTAGCTTTGAACAGCACTCTGGGCACCAGGGAGGCACACTGAGTAGTTCTAGGATTTGAATAGGCAAAAGAAGGAGGGGATACTTTTAAAAATGGCCTAGGGGAATATGTCTTCCTTAATCAGTGGTGAGCAATTCTGTAGTTTTTCTTTTAAATAGAGTGAGGTTGTTATGCATAATATAGGAAAGCAGGGTTCTCTCACAGCGATAAAGTTCACATGGACTATGTCCCTTTTTGGTTTGCTGAATGGAAGTGGCCATTGTGAATGCTAAGCATTGCCTTCATTTACATAAATAATAAGAATCAAATGTTACAATGTACCACTAGAGATTACCTGATCTATTACTATAGTTCCAGTAAAATTATAATTAAAGGGTTTGGATAGGGCACTTTTTAAAAAAGAATACTTTATTGTATTTTTATGAATATATTTGCAACTAAAGACAGAATACTAGTAATTCATAACATATCTACCTATTCGCAGATTTGAAAATTAGAGATTAGTGTATATACAGTTGATTTCTGAAGGATAATCAAGTGCTATTCTAAAACCCTAAAAGTTGATTATAGGCATCGTCATTTGAAAACATTGATTGAATCTGCCTAAAAATGTGATGTATGAAATTCAAACATAATGAACTTTTATGTCTATAATCACAGATGGATATTTAGAAAACTTAAAATAATTAACACTTACCACTCATCTTTAAAAACTATTAATAATTATGGGTAATCAGATTCTTAGGCAAATCATTACTCACAAGAAAGTTACTGTGTTTTCAAAGCAAACTTCTTTTAATCATTTAAGAAGTCATATAATTTATGTTACCTCATTGTAAAATAGTTCATAATTTGACTATTTTAAAAATCATTAATCCACCTAATTTCTCCAAAGGCATTAGGGTGTGATTTTACTAAACCTGAATCTTTATGCCGGGTTCTGGCTATCATTAGCATTTTGCTGGATAATCCAAGTGGCTTTCCCTTCTAAGATGGAGCCACATAAAAACCAAAAGACTTCTACATGTCAGAACATAGGTTTTATTCCTTATTTGAACATTGAACCAAAGGTTGAATTAAATCACTCTTTTAAAATTCTGTACTGGAATCATTATGTATTTTATATTCCTCATTATAGAAGAATATATGGGATTATAGTGACGAGTGGAAACTTTTAGTTGCTTTTTCTTGCAATAAAGAGTACTTTGTGTTTAGTCCTTCGCTATGGCATTTATTTAGAGCAGCAATTCTCAGAGCTGGGCATGGAGAGTGAAATAAAAGAAATGGTATATCAGAATCTCTGGGCAAGAGGTTTGAATTGGGTGTTGGGTTTCAAAAATATGCTTTCCTACTTGAGAATCGATTCCATAGTGAAACACTGTCACTAATGGGATTATAGTAGGTGAAAGTGATAGGTTTGAAGTCATTGATTTAAAGTATTTTGAGTGGAGTGGTCAATTTAAGTGAATGCAAAATCTCTCCCTCCCATGAGGGCAATTTTCATGAGTTGATATGCAATGAGAAGTGTGTGTGCCTGTGTGACTTTGTGTGTAAGTGCCTGTGCGCACACACATGTGCATGCCTGAAGGAAGTCTGGAGAGAGGGTGGTGAGAAAATTCAGATAGGAAGCTCACATGTGAGGCCCCCCTAGGACTCAGGACACTGGGAGGCACCTCAATGATGATTTGAGATCCTGTGATATTCAGGTGTCATAGGTAAACCTGTGAAATTTAAATATTAAGGTCAACACTTAATTTTTTTCAAGTCTTGTGACACCTGGGAAGACTTGGGTAACATTGTTTTAAACTTACAATAGCAATTAAGATAATGCATATACTAATAATTCAAAACATAGATAAGTGTTGTACTGAAGCTGAATTTCACACACAGAGAATCACTAGCATCAAGAAGACATAAAAATTCTGATTATTTTTTTGAATGAAAAAAAAGCTTTCCAGCAAAACAACACATTCTGAGACACTTTACATGTGCAGACTATAAACAGTAAGTATTTGAAACCCTTAGATAAAAGTTAATGACTGAGATTGTTCTGACTCCAACAATTTATTGGCTGTATGGCTTTCGACAAGTCTTTAAACTCCCTTTAGCACAGTCTCTCCATCTGTGAAAGAAGGTTAATAATACTCATCGCTCTACATATTTTGAGAAAAAGGCTTTATCAATGTTTTATTTTCTTTTCTTAACCCAATGACTGAAGCAAGGTAAAGCTTAGTTGTGAATCTAATTTATCAGAAAACTGAGAAACCAAATTTCAGAAAATTATCTGAGCATTTCCAATTTTACTGCAGGATTCTTGCAGCACTCCCTGTGCCCTCACTCCCCCAGCTGACCCCTCCCTGCAAACCTCCCCTGATGACATTGAACATTATGCATACTATTTATTGTGCTTTAAAAAATAATTTCTCTTTGCCAGCAGATATCAATATTTGTATGCTAAAAATTTCTGAATGCAAATGAGGTAAGCACTTTCTGCCCTAAGAAATTTCTGGACTGTGGCCCAGGGAGGGGAACCTCAAACAGGGTCCAGCAATCTTGCAGATTTGAGATGCTGGAGTTCAGAATGTCAAGGAGCCTAGAATCTGTGAGGCACAGTACTGGGAGGAGGGAGTTAAAGAGTGCCTGAAATGTACATAAGGGTCTGCTTGATTGAGCATCGTTTGCAAATGCATAGGCTGAAACTACACAGGGCTGGACAGGAGCAACTTCCAAGGAAATAACTGTTACTTGGGGATATAAGACAACCATTCCCAGAGCTCACACAGGACTGGGAAATTTTTATTCCCTCTAACTCAAGTCAGAGTGAAGAAACCTGGGCTATTCAGTAGATATCATAGAAAGTACATAACTTATAAGTGGGGCTATGTTAGAGGAAAAATAAAACCTAAATATGCACCCAAAGTATTTAAATCCATGTAACAAGTGGATCAGACTAGTGCACAATTAACTTAAGTATGTGCTGGAAAAATCCCAGCACTCTAAAGAAGTACAAAAAAATCCATTGCCCCAAAATGGAAAAATCTAAAGATAAATTTAAAAAAAAAAAGATCACTTGAAATTTGAAAAAAAAAAGAAATATAAAACAAAACCATAAGAAAATAAGTAAATAAAAACAGATTCAGAAATATAAAAAGAAGAAAATAGAAAAAGAAATATGCTTTATATGTACAAGATATAAAGAAAGCAGTTTCCTTTATTTCATTTTGTATAGCCTTCAATTCTTCCTCTATTTTGCGACCATACTCAAAAGAAGCTGGACCTAGGAAAGCACACACCAAGGCACATCATAATTACATTACCCACGATGGAAGAGAAGGAGAAAATCTTAAAAGCAGCAAGAGGAAAGGACACAGTTACCTACAAAGGAGTTCCCATTAGACTGTCAGCTGATTTCTCAAAAGAAACCTTGCAGGCAAGAAGGGGCTGGAAAGAAGTATTTGAAGTCATGAAAGGCAAGGACCTACATCCAAGATGACTCTATCCAGCAAAGCTATCATTTAGAATGGAAGGGCAGATAAAGTGCTTCCCAGATAAGGTCAAGTTAAAGGATTCATCATCACCAAGCCCTTTTCATATGAAATGTTAAAGGGGCTTATCTAAGAAAAAGATAAAAAACATGAACAATAAAATGACAACAAACACAACTATCAAAAACTGAACATAAAAATAAAAACAAAACAAACTAAGCAAACAATTAGAACAGGAACAGATTCACAGAAATGGAGATCTCATGGAGGGTTGTCAGTGGGAGTGGGAGGGGAAGAATGGGGGAAAAGTTACAGAGAATAAGAAGCATAAATGGTAGGTAGAAAATAGACAGAGGGAGGTTAAGAATGGTATAGGAAATGTAGAAGCCAAAGAACTTATATGTATGACCCACGGACACGAACGGAAGTGGGGGAATGCTGGTGATGCAGGGCAGAGGGGAATAAAGGGGAGATAAAATGGGAAAGCTGTAATGGCATAATCAACAAAATATATTTAAAAAGATATAAAGAAACCATGAACATGATGAGTAGAAAAATGAAACATATAAAAATAATTTAAATATAACTCATAGAGATGAGAAATACAATACCTAAAAAAATACACTGCCTGGGAATTATTAAAAATTCCATATTGGCAACAAAAATACCAGTAAAGCTGAAGTCATAGCAATAGGAAAAATCCAAAATAAAACATGATGAATTAAAAATAAACAAAGCCTCAGTGACCAACTGGAAAATATACAGTGGTATAACACATTGTTTATGTTCAATTGTTTAATTGAAGACCAAAATGTTGGCAAACAAATATTTGAAGGATAAGATTTTGCAAATTTGATGAAAATGTTAAAGCCCCAAATATTTCAAAAACTCAGTAAACCAAAGTAGAGTTACTATTTTAAAAGACAGAAACAAATGCACATCATAATAAAATTGCACAAAACTAGTGACAAATATGAAATATTAAAACCAACCAGGAATGTCATATTATTTATATAAAATTAGGAAATAACATAAGAATTTTACCATACTTCTATCAGAAACTATGCAAGCCCAAAGAAAATAAAGTGACATTTTTTATGGTGCTGAAAGAAAAAAATATTAAAAAGGTCAAATTAGTATTCTATGTATATCAAATGTAAATATCTTTAATGATGAGTTTTTCAGACCTGCATTACAAGAAATGCCAAAGGAAGTCCTTTATATAGAGAAAAATGACACTAAATAGAAATTCACATCTTCACAAATAGACCAAGAAAATCAGTTATGGTACATATGTGGGTAAGTATGAAAAATATTTTTCTCTTTGTAAATTTTCTTGTAAAATATTGTCTAGAACAAAAGTGTTAATAATGTGTTATGGTATCTATAATTTAAAGCATAGCAGAGCTGAATAGAATGTATTGTTATAACGCTCTTGATCTGTATATTAGTGATGTAATATTTTAAGATAGACTATGATAAGGTAATGATGTCCATTGTGAATACTTAAAGTAATCACTCAAAATTACACAGAGTGGTAGATTTAATAAGTCAGTAGGGAAGGTAAAGTAGAATAATAATGAAAAAAGTGTAATTAATCCAAAAGAATACAGAATAAAGAAACGACAAGTATGTGGGACAAATAGCAATGTAGTAGATTTACATTCAACCATATTGATTTTAATTACATAACAATGGTTTAAAAATGCCTTTTAAATGACAGAGATTGTCCAATTTGGAAAAAAAAGCAAGCAATTCCCTCCTCTATGCAGTCCACTAGAAACCCACCTTAAAAATAAATGTAGAGGGGTTAAAAGGGAAAGGATGGGCAAAGAATATCATCCAAACACTAATCAAAAATAATCTGGAGTGGCTATGTTAATATCAAACAAAATAGATTTTATTTTTAAAAATATTTTACTTATTTATTTTTAGAGAGAGAAGAAGATAGAGAGAAACATTGATTAATTGCCTCTTGCAAGTCCCCAAACTGAGGACCTGGCCTTCAACTCAGGCATTTGCCCTGACAGGGAGTTCAACTGGTGACCTTTCAGTTTGCAGACCAGCGCTCAATCCAGGCCACACCAGCCAGGGCCAAAATAGATTCTGTTATTTTTATTTTTTAATATATTTTATTGATTATGCTATTACAGTTGTCCCATTTCCCCCCTTTATTCCCCTCCACCCTGCACACCCCTTCCCACCCACATTCCCCCCCTTTAGTTCATGTCCATGGGTCATATTTATAAGTTCTTTGGCTTCTACATTTCCCATACCATTCTTAACCTTCCCCTGTCTATTTTCTATGTACAATTTATGCTACTTATTCTCTGTACCTTTTCCCCTTCTCTCCCCCTCCCACTCCCCACTGATAACCTTTCATGAGATCTCCATTTCTGTGATTCTGTTCCTGATCTAGTTGTTTGCTTAGTTTGTTTGTTTGTTTAGATTTGGTTGTTAATAGCTATGAGTTTGTTGTCATTTTACTGTTAATATTTTTTATATTCTTTTTCTTAGATTAAGTCCCTTTAACATTTCATATAATAAGGGCTGGGTGCTGATGAACTCCTTTAACTTGACCTTATCTGGGAAGTGCTTTATCTGCCCTTCCATTCTAAGTGATAGCTTTGCTGGATAGAGTCGTCTTGGATGGAGGTCCTTGACTTTCATGACTTCAAATACTTCTTTCCAGCCCCTTCCTGCCTGCAAGGTTTCTTTTGAGAAATCAGCTGACAGTCTTATGGTAACTCATTTGCAGGTAACTGTGTCCTTTCCTCTTGCTTTTAAGGTTCTCTTCTTCTCTTTAATCATGGCTAATGTAATGATGATGTGCCTTGGTGTGTTCCTCTTTGGGTCCAGCTTCTTTGGGATTTTCTGAGCTTCTTGGACTTCCTGAAAGTCTATTTCCTTTGCCAGGTTGGGGAAGTCCTCCTTTATTATGTTTTCAAATAAGATTTCAATGTCTTACTCTTCCTCCTTTCCTTCTGGCACCCCTATGATTTGTATGTTGGAATGTTTAAAGATGTCCTGGAGGTTCCTAAGCTTCTCATTTTTTTGAATTCTTGTTTCTTCATTCTGTTCTGGTTAAATGTTTTTTTCTTCCTTCTGCTCCAAACCATTGATTTGAGTCCTGGTTTCCTTCCTGTCACTGTTGGTTCCCTGTAGATTTTTCTTTATCTCACATAATGCCACCTTCATTGCTGCCTGGGTCTTTTTCATGCTCCAGTGAGTTTCTGGAGCATCCTGATTACCAGTGTTTGGAACTGTGCATGTGATAGGTTGGCTATCTCTTTACTGCTTAGTTGTATTTTTTCTGGAGCTTTGAACTGTTCTTTCATAGGGGCCTTTTTTTTTTTTTTTCTGGTCTCTGGGAGCCTGTTACATAGTAAGGGGCAGCAACCCATGAGGCTGTGTTGTGGCACTATATGTGGGGGAGGGGTCAGAGAGGGAGCAGTGCCACTTGCTCTGTTCCCTGACAGTTTTCAGTTACTTCCCCTGTGACACACAAGCAAATTGGGCCCTTCTGGTGCTGATTCCTGGGTGGGTGGGCTTGTGTACATTCTAGAACCCTGTGGGTCTCTCCAATGAACTCTCCTGTGAGGCTGGGAGTTTCTCCTGCTGCCACCTCAACCCTCACAGGTGTTTTCAATCAGAGATTTGAGGCTTTATTTCCCTGCGCTAGAACCCTGGGTTGTGCGATCTGTCTCGCCCCCTCCCCAGTTGTTCCTCCTAGTTTATCTGCAGTGAATGTGGGACTGCCTGGTCTGCCAGGCACTGCCTTGCCCACCCCAGTCCTCCAGCTGCCTCCTTGCCGTGAGTCCTCTCTGCCCGGCTGCCTGTCTCTGTCCCTCCTACCAGTCTGGATGGATGTTTCTTCTTTAACTCCTTGGTTGTCAGACTTCCATGTAGTTCGACTTCCTGTCAGTTCTGGTTGTTTTTTGTTTTTAAATTTGTTGTTGTCCTTCTTTTGGTTGTGTGAGGAGGCACAGTTTGTCTACCCACACCTCCATCTTGGCTGGAAGTCTCCAGAATAGATCTTAGAACAAGAAAATTTACCAGTGACAAAGAATCATTTCCTAAGGATGAATGAATCTCATCATGAAGATATAACAATCCTAAATGTGTATGCAATTTCAAAGTATAAAAAAATATCTGGCAGAACCAGAAGAAGAAATAGACAAATTAAAATTTAAAATTGTGGTTGTCAATAGTCTTCTGTCAGTAATTGATAGAACAAGTAGACAAAGTTTAGTAAGGATATGAAGCAGCTGAACAACACTATTAACCAGATTGATCTGATTTTTATGTATTACTCCACAGAACAATAGCAAAATACACATACTTTTTAAGCACACAGGGAACATTCATTCACTAAATAGAGCATATTTTATGACTTAAAATATTAAAAAATATGAAAATAATACAAACTATGATCTCTGATATCACAGAATTAGATTAGAAACAAGACAACAGAAAAGTATTTGCAAAATTCTCCAAAGTTTGAAAATTAACAACACTCTTCTACCTACCCTTGGGTCAATGAAAAAATAAATCAGACTCACTTAACTGCATGGAAACAAAAACACAACATGTCAAAATTTGTGAAATACAGTAGTGGTTGGGATGAAATTTATAGCATTAAATGGTTGTTACATAAGGAAAGCAAATGATTTGATGATTTAAGCTTCTACATTAGGGGAAAAGTATCTAGCTGAGCTCGAAGTAAGAAGTAGGAAGGAAATAAAGATAAGTACAGGAATCAATGAAATAAACTATGAACAAAGAAAAAATTAAAGAAACTAAAGTCTGGTTCATTATAGATATTAATAAGATTACTAAGTATGTTGCAAAACTAATCTAGAAAAAGAAAAAAACACAAATTACCAATATCAGAAATAAAGCTAAGAACATAAGTACAGATCCTACAAAAGATAAAAAGATAAAGAAGTGTTGTAAACAAGTTCATGTCAACTGTGACAAGTGTGATGAATTCGACAAATTCCTTGAAAGACAAAAACAGATACAGAGCAGACCCATAAAGAAATAGATAGCATGGATAGACTTATAGCATTGAATTGATCACTAAAAGTCTTTTCATAAAGAAAATCTAGGTGCAGTTAGTTTTGTTGGTAAAGTCCCCTCCAATTTAAAGAAAGTATAATACCACTACTACACAAACCCCTCCAGAAAGCTGACAAAAAGGATGCTTCCTTATTGATTTTATTAGACGAGCATTATCCTAATACAGACAAATACAAGGAAGTTGCATAGCAATATATCTCATGATCACAGCTACAAAAAGCCTTGATAAAATAGCAAATCAAGTCCAACAAAAGATAAAAACAGTAGTACATTATGACCACTTGGAGTTTACTTGGTAGTGCAAAGCTGGTTTAACATTTAAAAAAGTATTCAGTGTAATTCTCCACATTAACAGCAAGGATGAGAAACCATGAAATCATCTCAAGAAAGGTGGACAAAACAAAACACAATAGTCAAACCTCTGGGAAACGTCAACTTATTTTCTGGGTAAAAAGCCCTTAGCAACCTTGGAATACAAGAGAATTTCCTCAACATAACAAAAAAACCACCACTAGATTATTATAGCTGACATCAACATGATGACTAAGACTGAATATGTTTTTTGTAAGAAATGGAATGTGCAAGATTGTTCACACCAACTACTCTGCTTAACATTGTAGTGATAGTCCTAGTCAGTGTGATGTGTGAAGATAAAGAAATAAAAGGTACACAGATTAAAAAGAACAAAATTCTCATTACCTTTGACAGTATAATTATTTATTTAGAGAATTGTAAGTAATCAATCTCTAAAAAATTACTTGAATAATAATGAGTGTAGCAAGGTTGCAGGGTATAAGATTGAAACACAAAAATAACTCTATTTCTATATATTAGCAGCAAATAATTGGAATTTAAAATTTAATTGATAGCACCATTAACAATACAAATGTGGTGAATGCAGGGGGAAAGGGGGTTGGTGAATGTGGAAGAGGACATGGGGGAATAAATGATGATGAAAAAAATAAAATAAAAGCCACCCCCCACAAAAAACCCCATGCAATATAGAGAGGTAATTATAACTGAATATATGCAAAACCTGTGACACTGACAACTATAAAACTTTGATGAGAAAAAGTAAAGATTATCTAACTAAAGAGGTATAGCATGTTTACAGACAGAAGACTCAGTGTTTTACGATGACAGTTCTTCAGAAATCTATCTATATATTCAATGAAATTCTAATAAAAAATCTCAGTAAGCTTTTTTTGGGTAGAAATTGACAAGCTGATTCTAAAATTTAAATAAAAATGTAAAGGGCCTAGAATAGCCAAAATGATTTAAAAAATAAACCAAAGGCCTTGAACTACTGGATTTCAAGAATTACTATAAATCCATAAAAATAAAGACAGTATAATGATTGATATCTGTTAATGGGATAAAACAGAGGGTCCAGAGAGCGATCAACACATATATGCTTAGTTGCAAAGGTAATTCAATAGACTATTGTCTTTTCATCACATGATGCCAGAACAAAGTCTGTATCCTCATACTATCTACAAAAATTAACTTTATATGAATCATAGGCCTAAACATATATGCTGAAACAATAGACTACAGGAAGAAAACAGAAGAAAAATTTGATGACCTTGAGTTAAACAAAGATTTCTTAGATCACAGAAAAGAATCATAGACTTAAGTGCAGAAGCAAAAACTATAAAAGTTCTAGAAGGAAATCTTTGCAACCTTGAGTTAGACAAGATTTCTTAGCACAAAAAAACCATGTACAGTAGTACCCCAGTACTCATCGTTAATTCATTCGAGAACTCAGATGAGTGCTGAAACTGACGAGGACCAAACTACTATGGGACTGATGCGTTGACCTCTGTTTCATTGTGAGACAGGGGTGCTGAGTGGTGAGCAAGCAACGAGTGATGAAACTTTTTTTTCTTGTCAAAATGTAATGAGTGCAGGGTTTGACGAGTTCTGAAGCCAATGAGTACTGAGGTATGGCTGTACTATAAAAGAAAAACATGATAAGCTGGACTTTTAAGTTTTTCTCTCCAAAGTACACCAGTAACAAATGAAAAGGCCAGCCACAGAATGGGAGAAAATACCTGCAAAGTATATATTTGAAGAAGGATTTGAATTCAGAGTATATGAAGAACATTTACAAGTCAATAACTTGAAGTCCAATAATCAACTGAAAAAAAGATTAATAAATATTATGCCAATAAGATGTATGAATGGTCAATAAACACAAGATGCTCAGTATCATTGTTTAATAGTTAAATACAAATTAAAACTACAATGAGATATCTCTGCACACACTCTGGAAGGACTAAAATTAAAAAGACTGAAGATACAGACTGTTGGTGTTGAGAGTGGAGCAACTGGAAATATCATGGAATGCTGATGGTAATATCAAATGAAACAGCCACTAGGAAGAGTTTGGAAGTTTACTATCCAATTAAATAGTCTTAATAAGCCTAAGTTTAAAGAAGGTTTTTGAACCAAGTGCAGTTTACTGTGCAGTTATATACTCATCCACCTATTCACTCAACTAATTATGGGAGCGAGGATTTTGTGATTAGAGCTGCTAACAGCTACCACATGGTGAACACAACTTGGTGCTGAATGAGCTTACAGTGTAATAAAGGTGGCAGGAAATTAATTGGACTAATCCAGTGTCCACTATGAGACCATGTATGAAGACTGTTGTTACCAGATTTGTGGGATAAGGCCTTTAGGTTTTCCCATAGGCTTAATAGTAAGGCTTTTGGAAGTAATGGCATCCAAGTAGAAATCTAAAGGCCTTCTAAACACTATACCACAGAAAGTGATATGGAAAGGGAGTCCTCTGTTATGAGGTCCTTCCCAAAAACCGATGATTAATTCCAACAAACACTGCTCCCTTATTTAGAAGAAAAAGAAGATCAAAACTATGAACAATAAAATGACAATACACGCATATCTATGAACAATTGAAATCTAAAAAACAAACTTAGCAATCAAGAAGAAGAGAGACAGAATCATGGATATGGAGAGCATTTTGATGGTTGACAGATGGGGGAGGGGGTGTGAGGCAAAGTGAGAACAGTGAGGGGATTAAGAAGTACAAATAGGTAGTTACAGAATAGCCAGAGGGATGTAAGGTACACTATAGGAAATGGAGTAGCCAAAAGACTTACAGGCATGACTCATGGACATGAACAATGGTGTGGAGATTGCCTGAGGGAGAAGGGAATGTTGGGTGGAGGGGGGCAAAGGAGTAAAAATTGAGACAACTGTAATAGCATAATCAGTAAAATATAATTAAAAAAAGCACTGCTCCCAGTTAGAGCAGCTGAAAGCAGCACTCGATGAAAAGCATCCAGAAATAGTCAACAGAGAATGCACAATCTTCCATCAGGATAACACAAGACTGGATGTTTCTTGGATGACCAGGTAAAAACTGTTGCAGTTTGGCTTGGAAGTTCTGATTCATCCTTTGTATTCACCAGACATTTGCACCTTTGGATTTCCATTTATTTTGGTCTTTACAAATTTCTCTTAATGGAAGAAATTCAATTTCCTGGAAGACTGCAAAAGGCACCGAGAACACTTCATTGCTCAAAAAGATAAAGAGTTTGGGGAAGCTGGAATTATGAAGTTGCCTGAAAGATGGCAGAAGACAGTGAACAAAACAGTGAATACAACGTTTAATAAAGTTAAGGAAAATGAAAAATGTGTCTTTTATTTTTACTTAAAAACAGAATGAACTTTTTGGCCAATATATATATTTTTTCTAAGGACACAGGATGTAGACATTACTTTAAACAGGGATTTAGGGTCCTTTTCCTTTTTTCATAAAATATATTCTTTTACTGTTCTCTCCTTCTCATAGTGTGCTTTATTATTTCATTTTTTCTCTCCATCTTTCTTCACTTTTTTTTATTTCCCATTTTGCTTTGTTTATGTTTCTTAGCTTGTGGAGTTTGCTTATTCCCTGCTTAAATCAATGGCTTTCAAACTTGAGTGTGCATCAAATTACTTACAAGGTTTGGTAAACACAGATGGCTGGGCTACAACTCTGAAGTCCCTGATTCAGTCGGGCAAGGGGAAGGATGTGTGTGAAAATTTGCATTTGTAATAAGTTCCCAGGTGATGCTAATGTTGCTGGTCCTGGGACCACACTCTGAGAATCACTGACTTATGTCAGCCTGCTGGTCTCAGCCAATGGAGATTGTAGTGTTCCAGAATGGGCTAAGATGAAGTTTAAGTAATCTGGAAGCCTAAGTATATGAGAACTACGCAATAAACCTACAATCTCCAGGTCAATCACTGATACTGTTTTTAACTTTGAAATTGAAGATATTTTGAATTATTTTTATATCTGTTCCAGGAAATGATAAATTAAGAATGTTTATGAAATTTTAATCATTGTTGCCTCTTCTCCCTTAACTTCCTTTTCTTGATTTGCCTAATTACTTTGTGATTTTTAAGCTTTGCTGAGTATTTTCTACTGAAAATATAAAATAGATATGTTATCAAATGGTTCTGACAGCGGAAGAAAATAAAAAGGAATATGTCTGGCTTTAAAAGGTCAAGAACGAAGGCGCAATTGGTCAACCAGGGGAAAAGCTGCGAGCCGGCTTGTCTGCACACTGCCCTTCGCTGGGCTGGGACACATGTCTTTTCTTGCAGGTTTGGCAGTTAGACCCTTCCGATGCTAAACGTAGATACATTAATAAACAAAAACATGCTGAAAAGCCAGAATCTTCTTTTGGAATTTCCATTATCTTTAGAAAATCATTTTTCTTCTATTATTTTTTATACCAGTTTTTGTCTTCCTTCATTTGATTTTCCTGAAATAAACTGTTTGGTGGCTTTGCCATTCAGTCTTTTTATTATTCACTTTTTTTTTTGTCCTTCACAGTAAAGTTGGTTTCTCCCTTCACTGAAACTCATTTTAAGCTTCCAGGTTACTTTTTACTGCTGAAGGGAGTATTGTGTGTTTTGTGTAGAGCACTGAAAGCTGGAAACAATTGAGTCCCTATTAGCCAATTAAACCTGGCAAGATATGGACTGTTGCCCAAGCTCTAGAATCCTTTTGATCCAGACACGTGGTGTGTTGACCTTAAGAAAATTCTCTGCTTCTTGCCCAGCTGTCCCACTGTTTTTGTTGAGTGGTGTGTGTGGTGGGGGAGGAGACAACGATGGTAAGGAACATGGACGATTGACAGAAGACTTCGGAGGAATCGCAAGCTGCTCATCCAGAATTAGGATAAGTTGCTAGCCATTAAAGAGCAAACCCACTAATTCTTTGCTCTCAAAATGCTTTTAGATTCCTTGTTCATCTATGAAATTCAGGTCAACTGCTGGAGAGGACCATGTCACAAACACTTGAGTGTGTTTGACTCTGTGCTAGGAAAGGGCAGGGAGTGCATACCAACCATACCGGCAAACACATTACACCTCAGGCCCTCTTCTGAGCCCTTCAGGAAAGTCAATGGGAGCTTTGTGTAAACAGGTAGCAAAGAACTGGGCTCATTGTGTTTGCTTCTTTGCCTTCAGTCACCTGCCTTTGGATTTAATCTCCTGAACTGAACTTTTGTGAGTCATTATGGCTTTATTGTACTCTCATTCTATTCATTCCTCTTCCTAGGGCTACCTTAGTAATTTTTGCTTTGAGAGAGCTCAAATTGGTAAGTGTTCCTGCTCCTAGATAATGTACTAGGGATTAATAAATTGTGCCTGAGGCTGACATTGTTTAGGGGCTAACAGATATTCAGAGATGAATGATATGAAGAGAGTTAGAGGAAAATCAGAATCGAGGTAGTGATTGTGATGTGGATGGGGCCCTATTAGAGGCTTGATAAAAGGTTTTTAGGACAAAGAGCTTTAGAAATCCTTTTTAAATTCTAATAAATCTAATGTTTTAAGTTCACATGTTGCATGAAGGCATTATTTTATTATAGACTTCTTAATGTTTAGAAATCTTTATGTAGACTTCCTTCATGTGGAGATTTTCTCTTTTTCTTTTTTCTTTCTTCCCTCCATCCTTTGTTTGTTTGTTTGTTTCTCCTTTTTGCTGTAAGGATGTTTTGTTTCACCTTGAGTACATGAAACTCACAGCCCAAAAGGCTCAGTTAAATTGAGCTTGAAACTGAAAGCCCATGACAATCTAGTGAGCACTGAGCAAAAAGAAGACTATTTTCTGTGGAATCATCTGCTGTTTCTATTTCTATTTTCTCATTGCCTTCAGAAGTAGAAGATAAAAATTTATGACTGTGTAAATCTGAACTTTCTGAGATACTAAATTTTTATAAACTGGAACATTCGAATAACTGTTACAATGATTCAAATTAAACAAACATTGGTTGTGAGCAAACTTTATTGACCTAGGTGCAAGGAAATGCCCTGGCACTTCATGTCAACTTCCAACTGACCATCATACAAACACTGCACTCCTGACAGCTGCTAGGCCTGTGCCAGTCGGTTGGCAGATTTGGCCAAAGGCCAGACATCAAACAGAGACGGAGGAAGCATGGCTCCTCCTGTTGCCCACTGGGCCAGTCCCGTCCTCACTGCAGGACTGGGACAGGCCAGCACAGGCCGCGGATAGATCTAGGGAAATTCGGAGAGAGGCACCTGTTTGAGAACTTCAGGGGAATTGATGAGTTATACCTGTCACTTTCTTGTAATAAACTAGTTTCCACGTCAATTTTAAGCCTCAGAAAATTGCAGCTGGTTAGGTCATAGACATGGCAAATTTTCTTCACTGGAAACAAAGATTCACGTGCAAAAAAAATGTTTTGTGGTAAGACTTGGAAGGCTGGTTGGCATCTTAAAATGTGTCCCTGCCTATTGATTTGGCTCATTTCTTATTATAAACCTTGTTAATTACATTTTGTACATCCTCTGAGGCTTTAAGACTGACAAGTTTGTGTTTAAGAAGAAAGAATGAAAACTTTCCACACTACTTGAATCAGGCCTACTTGGCTGCATGCATTGTGATGGCATCTTTCATCACTGCGGTAATCTCATATAGTAATGTTGGGTAGCATAACGATAAATTGCTTTTATCTCGACTTTTCTGAGGCTAGAGATTTCTCTTGTAGCAAACATTTTTCTGTAGAAACCACATACATTTTCCTTAGTGTTTCCTTCCTTGGGAAATAAATTGAGTAAATGGGTATGTTTTGCATCTATTTGGCCTTTCAGATTTCATGAAGAAAATCAATACTTGCATTTTCAATGTTTTCCTTGGTTCTAAACATTTACTCTTACCGTATGCACGTAACTGTCTTTACGTTATCCGTCTGAAGACCACCTAACTACGTGTGAAATATGGGAAGTGAGGATGAGTCATGTTGGGGGAACAGGAGAAGACAGAGGAAAGATGAAACTATTCATGTTACTTAAAGGATTTTAGGCAAAGTTTTCGTACATGTAGTCCTGGTGCCTTATTGATGCTACTGTTTTTCATGTGGGTTTGAAACGGGTCTTGCCTGTATAGCAATGGTTTTGCCTTGTTTCCATATCACTTGAACTAGAAGATAAATTCCGGTTCCTTTGGAATGTCCCGTGTTCTCAGGAATAGTGAAAGCAGCATTCAACATCTAATCAGTCCCCTTCTATGAGCTGGCCATTTGGATTCTAACATTCTTAGACCGAGGTGAGGAATTCATTCACTGCAAGGTGAATAACCTCACTCTCATAATAATAATAACACATGTTAACATTTCCAGTTAAAATAAAGTTATTTTTTGCCATTTGGACATTTGCTGTTTTGATATACTTGGCATCTGTTAAAATAGCTAAAAAGCTAGTATGTCTTATGTATCCTACGTTTGTCATCTTATTACTGTAACAACTCTTGAGGCAAATGCTTTTATTGTTCCCATTTATAGATGAGACAACTGGAACATGGGTAGTTAGTTAATATCTTCAAAGTTGACCGGTTAGTGGTGAACCCGAGAACTCTTGCTTCTAAATGCTATGCTTTAGTGTTAGGGAAGTGAATGTGGCCACGGTTTCATTTGTTGCTTCTTTGCAAACGAACTAGTCCAAAGCTTGTACTTCTTCTTGTAGGTAATTGTCTACTGACTTTGATATTACAACAATCAATATTATTTCAATGATTCAAAAGTTTTCATTGGATCCTTCTCTGGGTGGTAGGGCTCACGCTAGGGAAACATGACAGAAGAAAGACCTCTACTGTTAGGTTCCTGCCCAAGTCCTTAACTTAGGACCGACTTTTTGATATTGTTACCGACCGGAAACGGAACCTAGTCCTGAGCGGATCTGCATAGGTCCAGCCTGTAGTGTGTGTGTTCCTGACTTCATGCTGGAAAGATTTCACAACACAAGTCCAGGTGATTTTGAGAGTACATTTATTAAAGCTGGAGGCAGTGAAAAAAGGAAAGGCTTAGCATAGAAGAAGCAGTAGAAGAGAACCTAGGCAGGGCTGCTTTGGCTCTCTAGAAATGTTATAGGAAAGAAAGGAGGCTTGGTGGAGCCGTTTTGGCTCACTGAGAAGTCAGAGAAAATGGGGCCTTGGGGACGGGTTCATAGGGTTATCCTTGGGCAAGCCACCACTACTCATTGCTCCCCAGGTTGCAAGCCTTGTGGGGTCCCCTAGAGTTTAGGAAATGTGAGATGTGTTCCTGTGGGGGAAAAGACAGGGAGGGGAAAGGCACAGGCATGCTCCTGGGAGAGAGAGTGAGCACTGGGTCCATTGTTTTGAGGGCTTTTAAAGGCTGGGTAGTTGGGGGTTGTCTTAGGGGAGATCACAATATTCATCAGGTTTTCCAGGTGTGCCCTTTCAGGGTCGAGGTCCCCACTGATTGGTCAGAGCCAGGTCAAGAGGTCGTTAGTCATTGCACCTGGTTCTGGCATTGCCCACCTGGTTTTGCTGCTTTTCTGGGCCTGAAACCAAAATGCAACTGAGGCCTAGATGTTATCTCTCAGGAGGTGAGCTTCTGTATCTGGCAGCAAATTGCTCAGCCAGTTTGTTTAGTTTTCTGTCCCAGTTTCCCCATTCCACTTGCAAAGGATTTTTCCTAGCTTCTCACTATCCTGCCTCATTATCAAGATGACCAGAAAGCAGCATCATCCCTTGGTGGCCTCATGCAATGGGACCATTGGGAGAGACAAACTTTCCCAGAGAGTTTAAAGTGACCCATCCATCCATATTCCTGTATTAACATTTCCTAAATAATTAGTGGGCATTTCTTACACACAGGTTACTTGTCGTTAAGCCTAATTTGTAAAGTATCTTTAAAGCTTTGGTATCTGAGTGGGCGGCCAGGACCACCCAGCCATCACCTGGAGAATGTAATAAATGAAAAATTTTGGGCCCCACCCCAAATTTACTGGAAGAGTCTGCATTTTAACAAGACCCTTCGAAGATTCACATGCACAGCAAAGTGTGCGGAGCTCTGCTTTAGAGAACATGATGTCTGCAGTGCCAGAATGTGATCCGAAGACAAAGCTGCTGCCTCTGTCAAATACTGGCTGTGTAAACTTGAGCAAGTTCACAGTCTGCGAGCCTCAGTTTTCACATCTGCAGAAGAGAGAAAATAACCAATGACCCAGAGCTGTTGATGGGTGACAATAGGTAACAAATTTAAAGCCCTCGATATGGGGCTGGTATAAGTCATTAAATGACTCTGCTCAGCTTCTGTCAGGCTGACCTTCCTCGGATGTGACACTTCACGTCAGAGTGACCCTGAGACCAACGACAACCCATTTCTCTCAGTCCTGCTCATGGACTTCACCAAAGCAGCGTGGTGTGGGCAGCAGTGGAGGAGGCAGGCCGCGCGGTAGTGAGCCGTACATTCGTGACGGCCAGAGGCCTGACACTCTGTCATCAGGAACATCCCAGAAGCAGGAGGAAGGGAGGCAGAGTTTAGCTGTACTTGTACAGTAGCTTTATTAGTATATTAACACATACGGGTCACCACACATATAGCCCGAACCCAGGGGCCCATCCAATATAAAAACTGAAAAAGGCAAGTCAGCAATAAAGGACTTGAAACACGAGAAAGCTAAGGTGAGAAAAAGGGAGTGCCGGTCACCCCCAGACTCTCACAGAGCTTTGGGGGTATCAACAAGCCCATAAGAAGACGTGTGCTACAGGCTGACTCGCCGACTTGGGCCCCCTCTGGGATTTTCGGGTGAGCACATTGATGGAGTGGGGATTTTCCTATTGTCACCGTTGGGCTCAGGACACATTTTCAGAATGCATTATAAAAACAGCACTTCCTCAGCATCCCTCACTGTGGTCACACTTCCTGATCAACATGGGTTTTGTTATAGTAGTTTCTTTCTGTTGACAGAACGTAGTTGGCGACTTCAGGTAGCCTGCAGCTGGAACGTGAGCCAAAATAATCACGCCCTTTGGCTCCTCCGAGCTTCAGATGATTATAGTTTTTGAATATGTGCCCTGGCAACATCCATTGCTGTCATTGTTATTTCAATTTATTGCTAAACTTTTTATAATTCTAATAAAGACATGTATTCCATGATAGGACAAGGGTTAGCCAAGTTCACCGAAAGAAGAGATAATACAAAAAGAAGTGTAAAGCTTCCTGGGGAAGAGTTTTATTATTATTATTTTCTTTTACAAACAAGGGAATTCATGACCTTCTAAATCAGCTTTCCAGTGTCCTGCAGCCTGAGTTGTTTTTCAGATTATATGGGCCACGAGAGCCACTGAGTGTAAAATATGCCGCCTGGTTTTAATTCCCATCACCAACAAGTAAAATTAATAAAAATAAATAAGGGCTTCAACTTCATTTATTACCGTTTCTATTTTTGTTTTGCCATTTCTATACATTAGATAGCAGCACAGACCCCTGCTGTTGTGGCAAGTGGCGTGGATAACAGGCCTTTTCACTCTCCCTGCCTATCTCTAATTCGCTCGCTCATTATTTTCTCTTTCTCCCTCTTTTAGATACTTTCACGGTCTTCCTGACTCTTCCAGGCCAGAAGCCTAGCAGATGTGTATGTGCTGGAAACTTCCATGAGGCTTATTCACTCTGTCTGACATCCCAATTTCCACAGCCCTGCTTCCTCATCCTTTGCCCATTTCCTGAATATATTTTTATAACTTCAACACTTGTCATCTGCCTTTGTTTGTTAAGATGCTGCCTTCTCTGACCAAAAAGTGTTGTCACTTTTTAATCTTCCTCATTTGCATCTTCATTCGAACTGGTAACGTTATTGTGAGCTAAGGAGCTTTGAAAACAGAGGTATAGGATTCTTTCACTGTAATATGCCCTCCTCTGAGTCACAAAAAGGGATGGTGAGAGAACACAATAATACCTCTCCACACCTATCAAATGCTAAAAGAAGTAACCGAACTCATGGCATCTTCTAGAAAACCTTAATTAAAGTGAATGGAGACATTATCAAGCAAGCAAACAATTAGTCCCTTACCGCTTGAGTCCTGAAGCCAGTTTGTGTCTTTTACTCGATGTGTTATGGCCTGATGTAGACAGGAGGCAACATTTTCATCCTCCCTCTCCCTGTGACTTAGGGCATTTGTTAACATTGTCGGGATTTATCTAAGTCGTGTTTTTCCTTCCGTGTTTTGAAGTGAGGAGCAGAGCAGCTGGTACGTGAACTTCCTTCAGCAACTAGGGTCCTAGCCAGAGAGGAGCCACCGTTAACCATCCAGCTGCCCGCTGCACGACCCCCCTGTGAAGTTGCCTGAAGTGCATCTACAGGAGAAAATGCCCCAAGAACAAAGGGTCGTTCCTTCCCTTTTAGTGTTCCTTGGGTTGTTCTGTCACATTGCCACCACAACCCTTCCCATTTGTTCTTTGAATGCCCATGCAGTCTGCCAGCTTTTGTTTGCGTGTTTGTTTATTGGTTTGTTTGTTTGTTTTATGGGTTAGAAAAAGTCTTGAGGGAGACTGGAGGCCTTGCATATAAGGAGGACAAAAATCCATAATGGAAACTGTAACTGCGTTTGAGAAATCTTTGGAGGAGACTGAAAAACACTGACAGCTACAGCATAATGTAGTAACTGCTGGAGAAGGAGTGTGTGAGAGCTGCTATGCTTGTGAATTTTGTTGAAGACTTTCTGAGCTTTCTCGATGCCCTGGGGCAGTGTTGTTCGACCCAGCTCCCCGCCATGAGGAAGATGTTGTCTATGCGCACGGCCACGTGCTAGGCACTAGCCACGTGTGCCTACCGAGCATTTGATACATGGGTAGTGCGTCCGGAGAACTAAAATCTTGTCCTTATTTGATTTTAATTAATTCATGCTTAAATTTAAATAGTCACATATGCTATTGGCTTGTGTAGTGGACCGTGCAGTTCTAAGGTCGATCATGGGCAGACATTCTTGGTAGCCCATATTTGCATCTCACTCCCTGGAAGATATGAAGGGTGTGCGCATACCTGGCACACTCTTCTCCCTAGCGGCACCACGGTCACCGATGAGAAGCCTCCAGATGGGTGCTAGTTCTTCCTTTAGGAAATCGTCCCACAGGGGTGCGTGCTCTCGTAGTAGTCTGTACTCGCGCCCTGTGGGCACTAAAATTTCCTGTTTGTTTATGTCTTCCCCACCAAACTCCATACCCTGGAGAAAGTGACTGCTTTGTCTCATTGCCTACATTCTGAGTGCAGACTATACTGTCTGTTAGGTATTTGAAAAGCACCAGTTGAGCAAGTAGTTTTCCACTTGGATTATTCACAGAATAGTAAAATGTCAAAGCCAAATAACACTTTGTTGTTGTGCCATACCCCACTGTTGCCTGCCCTAAATCACTTTTTATTTCTTCCTTCTGACTTGCAAGCTCTAGTGAATTAAGGTGTCCAGGCTCCCCACTATGACTCAGTAAAATATGGGACTTTCTTCCCAACACTAAGGGTAAACCCTGATGGTATAAACAAATCATGCTGTCTGGCCCAATTCCTTTGGCAGCAATGGGTTTGAAGGTGAGCATGTAACCCAGTTCTTATCACAATGATGTGAGGGTTTTCTTCTGGGAGTAGTTTGACTAAAGATTGACTCTTAAAAGGGATGTGCATTTTTGCTTCTGAGTATTCCTACGTCTGGATGTGAAGGCTGGCATTGCTGCAGCCATTCTGTTCACATGGGGAGAGTTGAACCGAGGGTAGAGAGTTGGGACAGATATAGTCTTTAATGTTGAACTGCTTAACCAATCAACCCTGAAATCTGCCCAATATCTGTATATTTTGTTATGGGATATAATAAATTTCCTTATTTTTTAAAGCCAGTAGTATTAGGATTTCCACAGACTGACATGCGGACATGGCTTAACTGGGCCCTGAGAAAAAGATATAATCAAGGGGCAGCCCAGACTAGGTTCATACCTGGAGCTGTCTGAGAAAAAGTTCAGTCCAAGCTCATATAGTTGCTGGCAGAGTTCACTTTCTCGCAGGCTACCAGGGTTCTTGACATTTTTTTGCTAGCTGTTGGCCAGAGGCTGCTCTCAGCCACTTCTTGGATGGCCTTCTGTATGTGACAGCTCACATCTCAGCTTGTAGCCGTAAAACCACCAAGAAACAGAGTTTCATCAAAGGCAGGTTATATTCTTATGGAATGTAACCATGTATATCTTTTCACCTTTGCTCTATGCTGCTGGTTAAACGTCACTTTCAGCTCCTGCCCACACTCCAGCAGAAAGCATCCCACAAGGACTCAATCAAGGGGCCACCCTGGAGTCTGTTTGCCAAACGTCCTCATTTTAAAGGTGAGGAAATAGGCCCAGAGGGATGATTTGGCTTTTGGAGATGTAGCTGCTTGGTAAAACAACTAGGAATAGACACTTAGCTTTTTTAATTTCAACTTAGTCCTTAAGCCACAAACCAACTCTGTGAAATTATCCATGTTACTTAATCACTTTGAGCCCTAGTTTGTTAACTTCTAAGATAAGCTTCATGATATCTATCTTTAAGAAATTATTTTAGATAGTTTCATGTAGTAACATTTTTATGTGCCTATCATGGTTTCTGCATATATTAGATATTAAAATATTAATTACTTTATGCTCTCTACCCTTTCCACTGTATCATGTACTTTCTCTCTTACCTCCTGTGAGGAGGACTAGAATGTCTGAGTTGTGTTTTACTTTTAAGGTCTATAATATAATCTGTTAGGGTGAAAATAATAGTTAGCAAAGGTTTTTTCTTGGACCATCTCAGGAGTAAAAACTTAGGTCCCGAGTCAAACAGGGAACCCTTATTTAAGAGGTGCTACCATAACTGTGCCTTTTCTTCGGCAGCCACACTCTCTGAACTTAAAGTCAAAGAAATTGTATTGCTGGACTGAGCACTGGGGATTTTTTCCCTAGCATTTCGGTTTTAGATTTTTAAATCGAGGTCAGCCAGCTGCACTGGGGGCATTTTTTTGATGTCAGCAGATCCTTACAAATAGTACACCAATAACTGCTTTAACAAGAGGATACAAGCTGTCGATAGATAATGAAAATTCTTAATGTGCTGCTACTATGTTGTGATTCTTCAAATGAAATTGAAAAATTTCCATTGGTTCAAGACAGTTTACCTCATAAAGTCTGCATGGAAATTCCATTTCTTCTCTCCGACGCACGCTGGATTGTTTTACAGCAGAAGGCCGACAAGGTATGAGTTCATGCTCACTGCACTATCACATGGCTCTCCTTTGGGGACGAGTTTCTATAGACTGGTGAACTGTCATGTATGATATGAAAGTAACGTCATATAATGGGCTTTGACAGTTTTAGGACCCAACTATTGCCCCCTTCTTTATTAAGTTGGGCTCCTGGGGGAGTGATGTGTATTGAAATTGTTCCAACAATACTGGTGGCCGTTTCTTGTAGGTTCTTAGGCCCGTGGTGCCATTCTGACCTTTATCACAAATCTGAATTGCTATACCCATGGTGATTCTGTAGTCTCTGCCCTGTTATAATAAAAACAGCTAACATTTATTGAGACCTTACTATGTGCCAAGTCAAGCCTTGTTCTAAGTGCTTTACATATATAAAGTCACTCAGTTCTCTCAAATACTTCTGATATAAGAACTACAGTCCTATGAGATATTTGTGTTTTGATCAGCTATAGATATAATATATGCTACAAACTTCAGTTTGCTTCTTATTTTGTCATCAAAATGCAAAATATTATTCATGATATGGGAGGATGAAGGCAAATCTGTTCTTCTTATCTGAACATTTCCAACACAGCATCTAACTGTTGATTGCCCCTGGCCTCTGCCAAAGTAAGAGCCAAGACATCCGGGGTCTCACAGTTTATTATGAAGACACCACCAGTTCCCCTTAATACTTATCTCCTTGTTTGTAAATATTGTTCACTAAATATCATAAAATTGGAATTGCAGTTCATATAAATATGCCTTATCAATTAGAAATGATTATCCAATATGCTACAAACTTGCTCAGTATGTCAAATGTTTCAGAGAGTTTTATACAGTAATGTTTATATGTACCTGTCATGGATTCTGCAGACATTAGATGTTAAAAATGTAATTACTTTGTATAATTTATGTTTAGCATGTAAGTAAGAAAGGAAAATAAACATTTTTAACTAAGATTTACTTGAACACGATAATTAAAATAATAAGCAATGTTCAGTCCAAATGGCCTAGGAATATTCTTCAATAATTAATGTGTTTCCACACCCTCACGTCCACGAGCCTTTAGAAAGGGCAAACAGTTTGTGCTGCCGCCAGTAGGATTCTGCCCTTTTTCGTGGTTGCTGTTTGTCATAGGAGGACTCTCGTGATTTCTGCATCCCACAGGAGTGTAAGGTAACCTATTTTTATTGGATTACCACTAACCAGGGCAGAATTTAAACTCTTCTCTGGAGGAGTAAAACAAGCCCATTACCTGTCTCTAATTTGGACTCTAGAATAACTACCAAATTTTATCGTTTCAGGAACCACATTTTAATTAGAGCTCCAACTAGTCAATCACCATCAAGACGGAGTAAGCAATAATATTCAAACATTCTGTGACCAATAGATATTTTGAATGAAGAAGTTGTTCAATGATAATGATTTTTTTTCAGCCAATAGCTGTAATTGACACTTTCAAGTCAGCCAGTGTTTGAGTTGATGTGAAGGCTTTTCTTGTATAATAGACTACTGAATTCCACCTGGTTTAAAGTATTTTAGTATCATCTAGAGGCCGTAAAGAAACTAAAACCCAGAAACTCTTTCAAGAAAGCAATACACATTATTATTTTGAAAACTATTGAAAGGACCTAGATACGGCAGTTTCAGAGTTAGGTCTCCGTAATTTGATAAGTTCGTTTATGCTCCTCATTGTCATAATAACTGGCTAATGAGGAGTAATGGATTTACTTGAAAAGTTTTATTTCTCCCACTTGCATGAGTGTTAGAAGCACAGATATGAACGTGATTCTTTGCACGGCATCCTCATAGCCAACAAGAGGCTGACATTTCAAATGAACAGATAGGTTCATAAGTAGCTTGGGTGCTAACATATGGTGACATTTCTAATTATAGGTCCCTACTGCACAGTAGAACTTCAGATTTTTTAAAAATTTTCTATCACAAAACAAATCTTACTTAATGTCCATGTTTTATAAAGTCTGAAAGAAGTTGCAAAGTAGTTGAAAGTGTATAACTAAGAGAAAATAATTTATTGCCTCAGACAATAAAAAATGTTATATTTAGAAAAATAAAGGCATATGTATTGTGGGAGAAATTGGCTGCCTTTCAAAGCCTTATACAGGCTTTGCTTAGCTCTCAGATGCCTGGATGAAATTAGTGTATCCCAGGAGAAATCAGCAGGGTACATCTGCTGATTACATCTGGGTTGAAAACCCTGGGAAGAGACTTTTTGACTTGGAGTCCAGTATGTGTGGAGTCGGGTAGCTAGGTACCCAATCCCAAGGAGAGATTTTTCAGGAAGTCAGACACGGGTATTAGAATCTGGGGAGAAATTTATTCCAAATCTTTAATGGTAATTTTAATTTTTAGTGTGTAGCTCCATATTTGTGTGTGTGTGCACATGTAAACTTTTCAAGAACGATGCTGAGGAGGAACTTTGTATATTTGAATGGTTAGCTGGCTTTATTTGTCTCTCCAGGGAATATCACGGTCACACTCATTAGCCAACATCCTGCCTCCAAAATTTTCTGCTAGTCAGAGAAGTCTTCAGATTCAATTACTTGTCAGTATTTCCAGCTCATATGGAAATTAAAATTTCTGGTCTCAGGGCTCAAAGTCAAGTTTTAAGCATTTATTTAATTTGCAGTCTCTAGATGAGTTTCCTGTCTGATTGCCAGAATGTTATGGCTTTAATTTTCAAAGCTCCAAATCCAGGGAGCCGTGGTGTGACTTCAGACACAAGTCTCTGAGAAGATACTGATTTGCAAAATAAAGGAAAGAAGAGATGAGAGGAGTGATGAAAGTAAGGGCCAAAAAAGGGTGGGTAAGGCAAATATATCAAGAAATAAGTGAACAGGAAGTAAGTGAAGAGAAAGAAGGATAGGAGAGAGAAAATATAAAGAAGAATTCTGTATTTGTTTGTAATGTTCTAAATTATACCTATACTGGACTTTTTAAAGAGCAAGGCTAGTTTCTCAAAGTATCGGTAAGAAACCACTCAAACTACGCAAGTAAAACAATTCGCAATTATCATTTTAAAAATCTCAGAGTATAAAAGCTGGGTTAAGGAAATAAAATAGAGACACTTTGCATGGGTCCTTCTGATAATAAGTAAAGTGAGGTGCGCCCCTTTCCATTAGATGCTTTATGATCCATCATGGAGCAAATGGCTCTTTCAGTTTTCTCCCTGGAAGTACATTTTAGTTGGCATTTCCTTGTTATGTTTTGCTTTGAGCTAATACCTATAAGTGTGACTATTCAACGTACTTGTTTGAATTCTAATAGTTAATTAACAAAGTGACAAAAGATGAATGCTTAATTGATGCCATCCATTTTATCAGAATCCAGGCCTTTAAATGATCACTTTTTAATTTAATCAATATTTGTTGTTTTTCTTTCATGAGGTTCTCCCATGTAAAATTCCCCAACTAACTAAAAAAACTGTTGGAATCTCAAATTAATGTTTTTAACTAATACATGGTATTATAATTAGAGGAATAAGACTGGTTAGGATTAACAGTTAAATTTTACTTTGTCCTAAAATAAAACTGTTTAAAACATGGCAACCATTATTTGTTGCCCAGTTTCTCCATGTGCACTGGGAGAGTAAGTCCATGGGGTCTGCTAGCCATGTCAGGCAGATAGGGATTTGTGTACAGTCAACTGTGTTGAAGCTTTGTTTTGTTTTTTATAGGATGGAATCAATTTCCACCGTGCCAATTGCTAAATTTTTAACATGAAACTGCCAAGGACATAGCCTACCTTTACAAACTGTTGATCTTTTATTTCCCCATACTTTTTAATTTCTGAAGTTTAGCTTTTTTTTTTGGAAGGAGAATTACAAAGTTTAGTTTTAAAACACTATGCCACTTATGGGTTATAGTTTAGCAACATTAGAATTGTCAGGGAAATAGGTTTTCCATTATGATATTAAATTTACTTTTTTTTCTGTACAGAAATTAGAGTTGTTTCTGTTTGAGGGTTAACATCTAAGTAGTAATAGTTTTTAATTTAACAAATATGTAGATATTTTGAATAAAATTGTACTGGATAGCACTTTAAGTAAGATTAACTTCAAGTTTCTCTGTGGATATAAGAGAGGAACTCATTAAAATAGATATTTCAAACTCACTTAACAATGAGAGTAAAATTAGAGTGGCACTTCAGACCTAAAGCTCTCACGGAAACATGAATGGGTTTGTCTATAAAGTTTAGAGATTTGCAGGAAGGCACAGTACAGGCAAGCTAATTTCTATCTTTGATGTTGGAAGGCAAGGAAGAAAAGGAAGGGAGGAAGGGGATAGGGGAAAGAGAATGATACATTTGTCTTCTTCCCTGCATTTTATTCATAATAAAACATTTCATTCTTTTACTATGGTTTGCTGATTTGAAGTTACATTCAAAAGCCTTTTATTATCTTCCTACCATGGGCAAAATAGAATGGGCAATGAGATAAACAATAAGAAATAGCTTCCTGCCTTCCTAGAATTTCAGTAGGTTAGGAGATCCCTATGCTTATACATAACAACTAGATCTTCTGTTGTTTCCCTATTCAAAGTACAACATCCCTGGCAACAGAAATGACCTAAAACTGATTTAGGAAAAAAAAAGAGGATAAACAAAAGTAAATTCTGCATGAAAATGCTTCCATAATGTTTGAATGAGTGAGAGCAGATGACATTATCTTTCCTTCTTGACATCATCCCAAAGGAAGCTGAATGCTCAGTGTTAAAGGCGTACCAAGTCTACTCCAAGAGGGAGTTTCACTAGGAGATGAACTAGAGGCTGATGAAGTTAAGAAGCCTTTTTCTAGGAACTCTAGGAAGCTGCAACTCGAAGTGAAAGGGAGATTTTAATTTAGTTTTCAAAAGAACTATGTCAAATTTTTTATGGCACATTTATAGTTTTCTGACAATCTTTGGCATTTCATGATCTAAGCCCACTAAAACTTTACTTTTTTCTAAGCTTGGTATACATGGTCAACATTTACACTTATTTCAAACAAGATTGCTCAAACTCTGAAACCAGTAGTTTATCAAATTACCTTCCATTTCTTACAGCGCGAGTTTTTCACGGCCCCGTGTTTTAGCGCAGCACATGCCTGTTCTTAGCCTTCAAAAGTTGATCTCCTTCTCTGGCAGGGTGTTTGCATGTATGTGGGCATATTGCCTTTTTTAGAATAAATTAACAGGCATTCTCTATCATATGTATATTTTAACTAATGTTTTGAAATTTATATACTAGCAATATCAAAAGCGTTTAGTATTCCTGAGAACCTGAGGGTTGCTTCTAATGAGAAAATAAGAGATTTTCCATCTTGAACTATTCTAAGTGATTCTGAGGCTCTTATTTATTCAAAGGAGAAAAAAAAACCCTTCAGAGTTGGATGAATCCAGATGTACTTTCAGATTGTGAAACAGCTCAAGCTATTATGTAAATGTTTGGGCTGTGGTAGAAACCATAATATATCTTTCCAAAAGGCATTGTTCCTTGCATTTTAAACTTATATGGTCTTTGAGGGAAATTTAGTCCATGTGTTTGTGATACATTTACACTTAACTCATTAAAATAATGTTTGCTGAGAGCTATTGAGTATCCAACCAGCTTCTTATTCCATGGGAATTTTTTTTGAAGTTTATTTTTTTTTCTCTCCTGAGAACTAAGAAGTCGAATTTGATCAATCCACTTGAGTTTTGTTATTTGTTTGTTTTAATTTTCCAAGACTTGGGAACCTAAAAGATGTAGTGGATTAAATGCAGTAAGATGCATTCTTTTATCAGACAATCACTTTCCTAGGATTGGGATTATAAAAGACATCATTAACTACTAAGAAGTGAGCTTTCTAGTGTTGCTAAATCAATTAGGTAACTACGGAATGGCTAAAACTTGATGTGTTAAATGGCAGTGATTAAAGAACATAGTAATGAGGCTTGGCCATTTAGAAGTAGCATTTCCCTTGCTATTATAAACACATTTAAAAATAATCTAGTAAAGTATATAAAGAAATGGACTAGCATGGCTAACCTATTATTAACTATAATACAGTATTATAGTTAACAGAAAAGTTAACTTTCAGATCTACTCTCTTAGCAAATCTCAAGTATACAAGACAGTATTCTGCCTTGTATGGAGGTGGTGGAGGATGTGCTAACTCACCTCACTGTGGTGATCATTTTGACAAATAATTTGATAGGCGTACATCATTTTGTATACCTTAAACCTACACAATGTTATACGTCAGTTGTACCTCAATAAAGCTGGAAAAAAATAAGAAATAGGACGTCTCTAAGAAGAGGTTTGATAGAGCAGTGTAGACATTATTGTTCTACTTAGAGGAGTCAAAACTCAAATGACACATAAAACAGAGTGTTGTCCAGGAGCATTCCTTAGGGAAATACAAGAGCTTTTAAAATACTTGAGTCAGAGAAAAAACATATTTATGTGGTTCTTTAGTTCATAGGTAATTCCTCCTCTAAGGTTTTTATAAAGTAGGGAAATTACAGATAAGTAGATGAATGTTGCCTCTTCTGAAGGGATGAGAACTTTATAATACCAAAATTCAAATTGGAAGGAGTGAGGGGAAAGTGTTATCAAGAAAGAGTGAAGACCCTGGCTGGGTGGCTAAGCTGGTTGAAGTATCATACCATACACCAATAGGTTTTGGGTTTGATCCCTGGTCAGGGCACATACCTCGGCTATGGGTTTGATCCCCAATCAAGGAACATACCTAGGTATGGGAGGCAACCAATCAATGTTTCTCTCTCTTGTTGATTTCTCTCTCTCTCTCTCTTCCTCTCTCTCTAAAATAAATAAAACATATCTTTGAGTGAGGAAGAAAGAAAGGAAGGAAGGGAGGAAGGAAGAGAGGGAGGGAGGAAGGGAGGGAGGAAGAAGGAAGGAAGGAAGGAAAGAAGGAAGGAAGGAAGGAAAATATGGGCCATGAGATCAAAGAGATAGACAGGAATTAATTTGTGAAGTCCCATTTGGGCTGTGATAAGTAATTTATATTTGGTTTTGGTTTCAACTGTGATGGAAAACTACTTGTGGATTTTCAGCAAAGGAGAGACACAATTTGATTTATGCCTCAGAGGTCACTGGCTGCTCTATGGAGAATGGCTCACAGAAAGGTGATAGCAGAAAAGGTGAGACCAGTTAGGCAGCACTTGGAGTAAGTAGTCCAAGAAAGAGATTATGGCGGTCAGGCCCAGGGTGTTGGCATCTCAGTTAGAGGAAAATGAACAGGTGCATATTATATTTTGAAGACAGATTCCACAGGACTTACTGACAGATTCCATGGTGGGGAAACAACAAAACTAGAGGTGACTCCTTGCCTGGCTTCAGCAGTCTGGAATACGGTGATATCATATACTGGGAGAGATAGGTGTGGTTAGAGGGTCACTTGTTTTGGTTTTGTTAAGTTGCTGTGTGGCCTACTGAGATGCCCATTAGATACCCTGTATAAATATCAAAGAGTAGACAGTGGTAATATGTATTAGGTATTGGCAATAAATACGATTGCTGTTAAAATAGTTTAGATAAAAGTATTCTTCTACTCTCTACTTAAACTCTTTAGATTGTTTTAATAAAAGCTAGGGCAGTCAATGTGGTAGACATGGATAATCATTTATGAACACTTTTTAAAGACACACGTAAAATTTTTTTAAAGACTACTTAAATTTTTTTTCTAAATCAAGCAGAGGAAAAATAGAACCAGCCACCTACTGTTTATTGTTTGCAGAGTATTGTTAATAATTTTATCTTTAAATTAACTGTTTATTGTTTGCATATAATTTATTCCAAAATACCATACTCAACCCGTTTCTCATACTCATAGATTTCTTTAGGTATTACTGAGGATAAGTAAGTGCCTCTCTGGCACCACACACACAAAGTAGATTCATTATGCAAATCTAAATAAAAAATATAAATAATACATAAAAATAAATATGAATTAAAATAGCTTTGTTTCTACAAAAGTATAGATGTAAAACATAAATACCATATATAGCATATATTTGATGTATAACTCTACCTATATCCATTACATCATAGCTATTACTTTTTTTATTAATATTTTTAAACTTACTTTTAGAGAGAGGGGAATGGAGAAAGAGAGGAAATCAATGTGTAGCTGCCTCTCATACAACCCCTACTGGGGACCTGGCCTGTAACCCAGGCATGTGCCCTGTCTAGGAATCAAACCAGTGACCCTTTGGTTCACAGGCGGGCACTCAATCCATTGAGCCACACCAGCCAGGGCTACATTGTTGCTATTTCTGACCTCCCTTCCCACCTCCCCCCACCAACAATCCCTGAGTCCTGTTGTATATTCTCAGCCAGTCAGTGCCTTCTGCCAATTATTTATGTTCTGGCAAATAGTTTTGATCCATAAACTTGATAAAAGTGATAATGCTTGACCTACCACAAAAAGATTAGCATTATAATTGTTAAAATGCAAGTCTCAAATGAAGGACTTGAGCCTAGAAGACAGTTCGGGCTTGGATTTTGGTCACCTAGCACCCCTCTGAGGCCCAGGCAGTGAGCAGCTGGGGCAGCCCCGGGTGTGCGATAGCCAGGAGCCAAACAGGCTGGCCCAGCAGGTTCCACTCCCTCCAGCTCCTGCCAAATGGTGACTTTTGGAAGACAAGCAAAGGACACAGGAAAAGCATGATTAGAGAAAGAGGAATACAAAGATTATCTCCCCGTAACAGCCATGCAAGAAGAGAGTTTCAGGACAAGATGAGCAGTGAAGTCTAATTCTAAAGAAAAGTCAAAGGTGATACAGTAATGTCCCCAGTAGTCCTTGAGTGTGTCCATGGGTAAAAGCCATACTGCAGGTGTTTAAGGAGTGGAGAGAAAGAGGAGGCAGCCAAAGCAGCCCATGCCTGGGAAGGCCGGTGGCAACTGGAAGAACAAAGCTTTGATAACTCTTGGGAAAGAAAGCACTGTTGTTTCTGACAGGTGTGCTTCCTTAGGTGCCTGACGTCCGTCCCATGTGCAAGAAACAACAAAAGGCTGTCCGTCAATGGAGGGGGGGCGGGGGGCTCACAGTCAAATATTACATAGCCATCAAAAAGAATGAGACAGATGTGTTTTAATATGAGTGAGAAACATTACTGAGCAGAAAATAAAAGATATGGAACAGTGAAAAAAAATGCAAGTCTCCAGGTAACTTGAAATACCTTCAAGAAATGGCCCATTATGCACTTTGGATGAAGCACTTTGTAATGTCAGAGAACTTCTACCAATCCCTGACTGCCTACTGATCTTTTCCTCGGCAAAACGGGTGGGCTGGATGGAAGGGGGCAAAGGGGAAAAATTGGGACAACTGTAATAGAATATACAAAAATAAATAAACATAAATAAATAAACAAACAAAGTCAGAACAACAGTGGGAAAAGAAAAAGTGCTTCGTTCACATTACTTCAGCCTGGAAGAATTCACCTACCATTGTAAGAACTATAGCAGGGAGAGCAGAGATTTCACACCACCCAGAGCTGGGTCAATTGGTGATACCATTTCCAGGAACATCGCCCTGTGCAAAATGGGGTATTTGCTTGTGTACATATTCTTTTGAACTGAGTGAACACCAAATGAGCCCAAATTAAGCAGACCTGGTAAGCGTCCGTCCCACAGATAGGTCTGAAAAAAACCCTTAGATGAATGGCATGTCTCACGTTAAATGAATTCACGCAGAATAATGTATTGAATCACCTTGTTTTTTGTTTTTTATTTTTTCCTTCATGACACATCACCTGAATGGTATTTACTTAAGTAACAATTTGGAATGTGAAATCTCCAGCATCCCAGCTGAAACTCTCCCACAATTTTCCTTTTCAGGGAAACATATACAAGAATGCAAGTGCACAGCAATATACATATGCAGAGATTCTTATGAAAATGTGAGGTCATTCACAAACGTATATCATTCACAAACTTTGATTTTTGTTATCAATAATTAATTATGCTGCACACATCTCACAGCTAATGGCTGTATTGATGAGTGGTTCTTAGATTCTAAGTATAGCAAATCCAAACACTTTAATGATCCATGGTTGACGTCCCTACCCAGGTTCAAGGCAACTCTAAGACTGAACATTCCACAGTCCACTCTTAGCATGCAGGGGTTTTTTTATATCATACAATTTGGCAGCTTTTCTTTTATGTCAGTTGGGCTGCATGCCATACTCAGGATGGCTTTCTATTTTCCCAGGTTTTATTTTTAGAAATAACTTACAATTTCTTCTAGTATTTTTATGGTTTAATTTTTATGTGTATTTGGAACCTCTTCTCTAATGGAGCTATGGAGAAACACTATCTCAGCTAGCTACTTGCCTTAAAATAGCCAGCCCAAAGACTTTTACCACACATTAAATCTGGAACCAAGTGTTCACAGACTTTAGAGATACTAATCAGGTTTTAGAACTAAAATTTACTATAGAAATCATCTGGTAGAGTGTCCTCATTTTTGAGATGGGGAAATGGAAATGACTATAGAGAATGCCAAGGTAGTGAAATGCTTTAGTGAAGGACCCACAGCGTCTGAGGTCAGAAGGAACATCTCTTTCCGTGCTCATGAGGTTACTCCCTTATTGTATCCATCTCTCTGCTTCATCATCACTTAATCCGCAAATCTCGATCTGGGTATCACGTGATTCTAGCTGGCCACATTTATTGATCCTCTTGCTTAATTTAACAGGCTAAAAAGTCCTTCAGGCTTTTAAAGCTTTTGGGGGAGGTGGAACCCAGTACAACCCAACTGTCAGATTGTACATATTTTACTTCTTGCCCAGATTCAGAATATCATCGCTGGTTATTATAAAATCTAAGGGTTAGTCGTAAAAACGTCAGTCAGTGTGAAACCAGTCTGGTTTTTCTCCCTTGGCTTTACTCAGCACTTGTAAGAAGGCTGAGAAGAGGAGGGTAAAACGTTGAGAAACCCTCCACTGCCTTCAGCAGCACCACAGCATCCTAAACGAGTGGCATATTTCCAGTGTTACTCCCCAGTCTCGCTGGAAAACAAGGTCAGCAAGAGAATACTTGCAGAGGGAATTGAGACGTAATGAAATGTAAAATGCAGAACTCAGTTTTCTATGACACGGGCATTCTAGTCTCATTTTGCTCCCGTCCATACAGGAAGTCACAACTATTGACTGCATGGTCTCTCTTAGGGAAGCCCGTAGAAAGACTAGATCTGTTTCTTTGCGGAATATCTCTCCTTTGCAGAGAACTTCTACCAATCCCTGACTGCCTACTGATCTTTTCCTCGGCAAAATGGGTGGGCTGGATGGAAGGGGGCAAAGGGGAAAAATTGGGACAACTGTAATAGAATAAACAAAAATTAATAAACATACATAAATAAATAAATAAAGTCAGAACAACGGTGGGAAAAGAAAAAGTGCTTCGTTCACATTACTTCAGCCTGGAAGAATTCACCTACCATTATAAGAACTATAGCAGGGAGAGCAGAGATTTCACACCACCCAGAGCTGGGTCAATTAGTGATACCATTTCCAGGAACAGTGCCCTGTGCAAAATGGGGTATTTGCTTGTATACATATTCTTCTGAGTATTAAGTGTGTAAAGATTCACAGAGCCACTTCTGAAATATTTTCCTCGGGACTCACTGTTTCAACTCACAAAGTTGCAAAGCTCCATGCAGATAATTTTAAACAGTGACTATTGTTTTAAAGAAACCAAATTGTTCTCCCTGCCTTTTCTCAGTCCATAGCAGTGTCTCAGGCAGTTTTACAAAAATGACAATGAGTATAAATAGTAATCTAATTATAGTTTGAAGAGATTTACAGCTCTAATTACAACTGCTGTTAAATTTCAAAGGGACTGACATAAGCAATCAACACATTCCGTACAAGAATCCATCTT
This sequence comes from Desmodus rotundus, assembly GCF_022682495.2. Classification (NCBI taxonomy): domain Eukaryota; kingdom Metazoa; phylum Chordata; class Mammalia; order Chiroptera; family Phyllostomidae; genus Desmodus; species Desmodus rotundus. The sequence continues at coordinate 71,504,154 of NC_071389.1, read as the reverse complement.
GCTATTGTAAAAACCACCTGCCAATTGTTTGTCAGTTGCATGACATGCAACACTGCACACGTTATCTCCAGAATTAGTGATACTGACAGTTTTGCCGTGTGTAATGTATGGAGGTAGTATAATGCAAAGGCGTGGAGCCTGAGAATTACTCAGTTAGGGACTGCCACCTTGCCAATGTTGCATATTTCATTATGTTATCATCTCTTCCTTTCAATGGCATTTGTTATTATTATTATTATTATTATTATTTAGTTCAACAACTACATATTCAGAAATTCTCTGTGGTAAAAGTGGCCATTCTGTGACACACACAAACACAAACAATGTCTTTGTTAGATATCTAGGCAAAAAATATATATATATCCACCTATATGTGCATATATAGATGGATACATATTATATAACAAGTACAAGGTATTTGCCACATGTTGGGGTTGAAATTTTATAATAGCCTCTTATAGGACACAGAAAAATCATTTAATGTATATACTATTGAATTCTTTTGGATAATTTCTGTTATATAGTAAATATTATAAATCTTTTAGGATGAGGCAGATATATATACATATACATTTACATATATATATGTATATATTAAAGTTTGTTGATAATATGTACAGGCTGAGGAAAATTGGTCAAAACGTATCTCAGCCCCTAGCTTGATCAAACTGGCCATAGCTGAGCACACTGCCCTACTCCTCTGAGGCCTCAACCCTACTTTGGTTCCTGGACCATCTGGACAATGCACACTTAATTCATTTAAGACCAATTACCTGACAGGACTTCACGAGAAGCATGTCCTGTGATTTGGAATTCTGGTGTCACAGCGCAAACCACCTGGCTTCTGGGAATGTTCTTTAACTCAATGCCCCCCACTTCCCAGAATGGACTGCTTGTTAGGGCTCCTCCAGCCCTGGAGATCCTTCCCCGGGACAGGGACTGTGATAATAAAGTGCAGCTTGGGAGTGAGGCTCCTCTGTTCACTGGGCTGTCCTGTTGAGGCCTTGCTGTCTGTGTTCAGACCCAATCATAAGAAGTTACTAATATGTTACTTACATGTTACTCACCACAGACATATTAGCAATACATTCTTTCATCTCCTTGGAACCTGCTAGTTTCTGGCCTGGAAATCTCAGTCGGACGTTAGCGAAATCACACTTGGTATTAGAATTGACTGCCAGATAATTTGAACCAGTGTGGGAATGTCAGTTGTTAAAACAGGGAGCCACTTCCTGCTAGTTGGTAAAGAGCTATTGATGCCAGGATCTCCCCTCACTCCCAAGTCCTCCTCACGTCCCTCCACTATCCCCTCCCTTTCTCCGGACTCCCACATGTGCATACTATTCAGCAACTGAAGGGCTGTCCCCTGGCACATCAGGAGATATATGGCACACTCCTCCCCCTAGAATTGCTATCCATTCTACTTGGTTGGTGGTTGTATCTGTTGTGTTGTGTCTGTTAAACGTCTGAATGTTGTTCCTTGCTGTTTTGTCCTTGGTTTGGACAAATTAGCAGACTTCTATTTCAGGCTACAGGACAGGTTTTCTGCCAGATCTTTACTCTTATGTCCTCCACGTTGTTGTGAGAAATCAGAATGCCCTCTTCCATCCCCTACCTCACAAATGATGGCCAGAGATTTTCATTTTTAAGGTCTTACTTTTTTTAATCATACAGTAATGGAAAATACCACTTGTTTGTCAATAGAAAAAAAGAATAAAGATGCACTAAACCAGCAAAATGAAGGACTTTTAAAACAAGGGCTTCGCAATGGCAGTGTGGCATAACTGGACTGTAGGTCAAGGCAGTTGGTCAGTCATGTCTGATTCGGTGACACGTGAGAGACATGATTACGGTAAAACCACCGCATTCAGGCTGGCGTGAATAGTTTCTTTCTTGAGATAACTGATCCCAAAGGATGGTAGGAATTATTTTCTTATGTATTCTACTGGCATTTGTTTTGTCAGAACGTAATGAATTACACATAAATCCTGTTTTATAAATGGTATGTTGGGCTTTAAATACAGTCCTATATGTCATTCTGTCAGAGATTAGCAATAGCCAACTGTTTTGTTGATTGATTCATTATTCTCAGTGCCCAACTGAAAAAATTATTACTGAATTTATGATGAAAAATTTTCTTTAAAATGAATTATTTAAATAGTTTATGCTGAAACAATAATAAAGGCATTTTTATTTTTTGCATGTTAAAATTGTCTCCGGTCACTGATATGTCATCCTCATCACCCTGAGAATTCTCTCAGCATTAATAATGTATTAGACGGCTGAATAAGTGATGCTTGGTTACACGTAATACTGAGTTTGGGTGAAAGCATGAGTTATTTTTTTAATAGTACCTGGCATCTTTCAGGAAACACTGCAACCTAACTTCATCAACTCGATTTTTAAAAAATTCCCATTTGTCTACATTTTTGAATCTCTAAATGCCCTCACTGAATTAAGAACACACAGCTTTGGCAACTCAATACTTGTACTTACATTATGGAAGACTAAACTCAGAAGATTACATCTAAATGACACTATTGAATCAGAGGCAGAATTAAGCCTACATTATCATTAAATATTTGGCTTTGTCTTTTTGGCAGCAAATAACTTGGATGTCTGGTTTTAAATAATTAAAATAGTAAGTCTTGCTCAGGTTTTTGTCTAGCCAATCCCTTTAAGAATTCACTGTTTCAGTTTTCTGGGATGAACTGGAAACTTTTCACCTTCATCTTATTTATGGTTTCCTGGTAAAATTTATTATCATTATACCTTCTGAACTCTAGGCTAATTACCACGAATTAAAAATCCTGAGTTTTCTTGTCTGTAAATAAGTCTGACCGAACTTCTTTTTTTGTTTGTTTGTTTGACCATAGAAGTCTTTCTTTTTTACTTGGTCTAAGCGACCAACAATAACTATCCAACTCTAGTGTTACTTTTCTAAGAGGCCAGATAAGGACAAAAATTTGATCTCTCTGTTTAACAAGGCATAGAGTTCTCTTTTATCTTGTTATGGATTAGGCAGTGATCCTCTGATGGTTGGAAATCCCAATATGGATTGAATACGTCCCCTTTTTACTACTTTGGTTTCAACTCTGAAACCAAAGAAGAAAATCTCCAAAATACATGACCTTAAAGGGCCCTTTTAACCTAATTTACTCTGTTAATTTTCAAGTGGAGCTCACTTCTGTACCTTTTTCCTTTCAAAGAAGGAGTTGGAAGATCCTCATAACTTTGGAGCATTAAAGTTACTTTTAGCCTAAATAAACTTTTTCATAAAAGTTAAGGTTTAGAAAGTTAGGTCACTCAGACTGTTGAACTTGCATTAACAAAGAAAAGAAAAAGAAAGAAAGAATAAAAAACACCTTGTTTTGAAATGTTTTAAACTGTTCGTAGGAAGAAATGAACCTCTCAAAAATGCCCTGAATAAAGCACTAAATCTAAGTCAATAGAACTCACTGGAGAACACTTGGCACCAGTAAAAAGGTTGAGGTATTGGACAATAACCTGCAAAGAAGTAACACGAGAATCCTAACCCAGCTGAACACTCTGCTGTGATAGAAAGCCTTGGTTGAGCTGAAAATAAAATTGAATCTGTATTAGAGTAAAATTTTATACCTTTTTTAGACATTTATAAAAATTTGGGGCCTTATGTTAAAAGTCTAGATATGTATTGTCGTGAACTGTAATGGTGCTTTAAAAGTATTGCTCTGACAAAGACAAGAATCTTTAATAAAAGTCTAGTGAATGAAAAATTTCACATGAGAGGCAGTCGATACCTTCTTGGATTCAATCTACATGACATCTAAGAGAAAAAGACCTGGACAATTGAAAAAATGCTCTCTTTTCAGAAGAAGTAGAAGTCAATTTTTGTCCTGTTTGACATGTAAGTTAATTCTGTAAGTATATCCATGATGTAAAATTATTAAAAAATTGAAAAAGGTTAACAGCTTTGGTATTTCTAAAATTTAATTTTTTCCTATGGTTATTATGAATTGATAAAAATAATCTCCTTAAAAATTCATTCTAATGTCATTGCTACCATTCAAACCTGATTTCATAAAATGTGAATGATTTACCTTTTATTCCCATCTGTGCGTATCTTGAAAAATTTTACATATGTATTTGTATGTATCTATCTAATCTTAGGATATATATCTTAAGTCAAGTTCATTGGCATAGTCAAGATGTAAGACATGCAGGAGGTTTATAGGAGAGTGTTCTTAAAAACACCAGTTGTGTGGGAGTAAAGGAAGAAGCATTGGGCAGAGAGAGCAATTACCATATTGTGCCATGGATAATGCACACTTTTTTGCTCAAGTTTTTGAGGGAAAAATAAGGATGCACATTACACCTGGGTAGTACTAATTCTGTGTCTCTATAAATGTTTTTAATTCTTTTATTTATGCTTATGCATTAAAAGTGTAGCTCTAGAAAGCAATAATGATATCGGTATTCAAAATAATACCCTGGAATATGATAATTGTTTTTTTCTAAATATAAATAAGTAACTGAATTAAAAAATTAAAATGAAAGATATTTTTCCTGAAAGCGTGGGCCAAAAACGTGGATGCTCAGCATACATGTGAGCACATTATACATGGCAAAATACGGTAAACTGTGATACAGTCATAACAGAGCCTTCAGCTAATCCTTTAGAAAACCGCACAGCAAGAGGCCTTGTGTCTGTATCCTGTGTCAATCAGTCATTGGCCATGGGCTGCCCCTGGCAAGGGTGTGTAAACTTGAATGAAGCAGCTCTCTCTGAGGGCAGTTCCCAAGGGGAGATGACTGTGAACCCCCAGAACTTAACATTCTGGCAGCTTCGGTCCTCAAGGGGTAACTGGACACCATTTCCATCTACGTGCTTTGTCATAAAATTTTATCTCACCTGGGAAGAGCCCTTCCAGTTTTCTGGTTGGTTTCCTTTACTTAGGAAGCTTGTACGAGGAAGGTCAGCGGGGAAAATACAGCTCCACTGCTGCATATGGCCAGGCTCCGCACCGGAACCCTAGGGTTCTGTGTTGTGATCCTCCCTTTGTGACTTTCCATAAACTTCACTAGTGTCTCCCACTGCAGGTGTCTCTAAACCACATCTCTCCCAGGTTATATGACCCGCGTGGCAGTGCTGGGTCTTCTGCAGAGAACTTTTTCTGACACACCCAGCTGGCAGACTTCTGTGTCTCTCGATGAGTTGGAGCAATGTTCCCAATTGTGGAATAGGGTGTTTCCAGAATCCAAGGAGGGCAACTAAGCAGTGCACTTCCTTCTTCAGAGGGAAACTGCAAGATGCAAGAATTTGGCTTACTCCAGAACACTGGGTCACTGAAAACTGTGCTGATGTTTCAGGGCCTGATATTTTCATCAAGTTTATGAACACTCTATGCTTTCACTTGGAAGAAAAGAAAACTTTCCCAATCGTACTCCAGGAAGTAGCCTTGGAAGTAATCAGAGCCTTGTTATATCCTTAGCAGGGCAAATGGGTGGTAATATGAGACAGCATGCATGGCAAAGCATTGGAAGACATTTTGAGGAGAGTGATTGTTGGGAAACAGGTGGTTTCAAAACAACTGGATTCTTTTCTGAACCTTATTATGACTTCTGTCTTTGAAAACATTACCAGTCTAATGGTCATTATTTTGATACTCTTGGTTTATATGACCCTTTGTTGAATTATCTCCTTCCTCAATTCCATGTCCCTTTAGACATCCATTTATTTAATAAACATTTATTAAATACCTTCCTGGTTCTAGGTTCTGAGAATATAGCAATGGACAAAAAGGCAAAGTCCTTCCCCTCATCCCTAGTAGGAATAAACAAATACAAAAAAAATCAATTGAATTTCTGCCTATTATCTATCTATCTATCATCTATCTATCTATCTACCTATCATATATCTAGCTATCATCTATAAAAACAGTTTACCTGAAAACTGTGAGAGAATATATAATGCAAATTTCTGGGAGAAGAACGGTCCAGGCAGATGGAACAGAAAGTGCAAAGGCCTTGATACAGGAATATGCCTGTCATGTTTGAGGAACAGCAAGGGTGCAATATGACCGAAATGGAGAGAGCAAGGAGGAGAGTATTAGATGAGGTCAGACCAGTCTGACAACATCTAATAAGAGCTTGATGACTATTGCAATAACTTCAGACTAAAATTGGAAGCCATTGGAGCATTTTCAGCAAAGGAGTAACATGCTCTGATTTACATTTTAAAGTAGTTCCCGTGCCTGCTGTTTTGACAATCAGCAGCTATTACTGAAGCAGAAGTGTAGGTTGGAGGTGATTATGAAAAAGTGATGAGGATATGATGTTGTCTTAGTTAGACTGATGCAGCAGCTAAGTAGTAGGTTTCTAGGTTATTTTGATTCTGAGTATGTAAAATTTTCTAATTAATGGTAGATGAAGTGTGAGAGAAAGAGAATATTCAGATATGATGCTGTTGATTTGGGCTAAGCTGTTGGAGATATAAAAAAATGAGAAAAACAAAAAGCTTATAAGTTTAATGTATTGACGGTCTTGATGATATCAAAGAAAGTTGAAACTGGGATATCAAGAAATGAGATAGACCCTGGCTGGTGTGGCTCAGTGGATTGAGTGCCGGACTGCGAACCAAAGGGCTGCTGCTTCGATTAGCAGTCCAGGGCACATGCCTGGGTTGCGGGCCAGGTCCCTAGAAGGAGGCATACAAGAGGCAACCACACATTGATGTTTCATTCTTTTTCTCTTTCCCTTCCTCTCTCTAAAAATAAAATCTTAAAAAAAGAAGTGAGATAGTAGTCAGCATATTGTTTTTACCACCAGAACAAAGGCTGACACCAAGTATTTGTTCACTAAGTATTTGATGTTGAATGAATAGCACCTGTTACTGCATTATACAATATACTCTAGAAAAACTGGGCTAAGTAGCCAAAGCTCTGTATCTGTCCATTTCTTCATTCGTTATTTCAATGAAAACTCACCTATTGTTTGAGAAGCTGTTACATGTCAGATATTGTTTTCTCCCCTTTTGTTCTTTTAAGCCAAAGTGTCTTCTGGATCTTCTACCTGATAAACATCATTTTGAATGTCTTTAAAATCATTTTTAATGAAGAGTAAAATTAATATATCCTCCCAAGTAACATTATTAAGGAATGTTTAACGTTTACAAAGGTGCAAGTTTACATTGAGAAATGGATTTTTTTTAATGTCATATTATTATAATTGCCTATCACTGCTTATAACAAACTACCACAAATTTAGTCACTTAAAACAACATAAATTGATTATCTTACAGTTCTGTAGTTCAGAATTTAACTATATCAGGGATCTCCATCGGCTGAGATAAAGGTATTGGTAGCCTTTTCTGGAAGCTCTAAAGGAGAATGCTTTTTTAAAAATTTTTACTTTTTTGCCTTTTCTGGTTTCTAGAAGCTGCCTACTTTCTTTGGCTTGTGGTCCCTTTCCCTTTTCTGCCTCCCTTGTCCATATATAAGGAGCGTGTAATTCCATTGGCTCATCCAGATAAATCCAGGATAATTCCTCCATCTCAAAGTGAGCTGATCAGCAACTTTTACTTCCCTACAACCTTAATTCCTCTTTGCCATGTAACCTATTATATTCTCAGGCTTCAGAAGTAAGAACGTGAACATCTTTGAGGGCCATTATTCTGCTTACCACATGCCTTGTGGAAAGAAGGCATCATATATCATCATGTTGGAGCTGTCTACACTTCTGAACTGTTGGAATCATCAGTCAACCTTAATGCCTCTGCATTTGCAGGTGGGAGTGCAGGCTGAAAAGCCACCCACAAGCCAGCATTCACTCCTGATCGTTTTGGGTTGAATATCATTTAGTCATGAAACATTCAGTTTCTAATCTTGCAGGTCTTGCTCATGGGAACCTACAGTACTATCATAAAGTTTATGATATTTTGTCTAGATAGAGAACTTAATAAAGTTCATCAAAAGAATCCTTGAAGAGATTATACAAAAGCAAAATGTGATAAACTTGATAGCAAGACAAGTTGTATTTTGGGTTACCTCTTGGAAATAATTCACTTTCTCTTAAACAAAAAATAATGGCAATTCTGTTCAGATTAACAGGACCGGTCATTTACTTGAAATTAGGAATACTACCTCTTATTACAGAGGACAGAACATTTGACTGTAATTGCCTCATCTGCCCCAACTGCAATGCATGCTTACAAGTTTCAGAAGAGGGTTTTGTATTTGTTGGTTTCTTCAGGTCTTGAGCCATGTGTCTTCAAGGATAAAGGCTTAAACAAGAAGAAAATACACTAAAAGACTGAAATGAAGATCAGGACAACTAACTTCACATAAGAGGTGTCACAAGGCAGTTAACGGTTGTTATTTTTTAATTTAAATGAAATTACTCTCCAGAGAAAAGGGTAGTTGGAGGATTCTTCTAGCAAAACAGAAATTCAGTGTTTAACATGAACATCAAAGTGAGGATCTACTAAGTGTACTCCGTACAGCATTATCTAGAACTTGTTAAAATTAATATATTTATTATTACAATGAAAACTATGTTTAAAATAATTTGGGAGTTATATCAAAGTTATATAGTTCTTTCCTCAGATGTACATGTTAGGAATGTGGAAGCTTTTCTTCTATCAGTATTTTGTCATGCCAGAAAAGAGAAAGTTCAACACACACATAAAGTTATCACTACAACTTTATATCCTTTGGCTATTTTCCTTACAGACAGTTTTCCTCTTTCTTTCTTTTCAAAATTCCATTTATGAGACTATGTTTTCAATCCCCATTCAAATGTTCATTTTACAGAATATTTTTTACTTTTCTTGTTTAAGATTTTATTCAGTATATGTTCATTGAATTTGGGAAATATTTTTTAACAATAGAATTATTTTTCAAACTGTGCTTGCATTGAAATTGAAGGTATGGTTTTGGAAAAACAGATCTGAGCTCCAAGATTATTGACCTTCAGTTCACCTTTGAAAACAGAGGCTAATTAAAAAATCATGGCATTGCGGGATTGAAACGCAGACTAAAATTTGTAAGGAAATCATCTATATCTCAATTTGTTGATTTGATGTATTCATTTTCACCAGCTGGGGCACCGTTGGACCCATCCTGCTTGTACTGGCAGCAGTGCTAGATTTTATAAAGCCGATCGTGATCGTAACACGTTGTTCTTACATCTGACAATATTTTCAGTTTTAACATCTTCAAGGGCACACTGCTTTTCCTGTGCTATCACATCTAGTCCTGGGAGACATGGAGACACCATGCTCACCACCTGGATTTTGTTTCTTAACGACAGGTCCATAAAACTATAGAACTGGAGGAAGCCTTAGTTTGTAGAATTTTGGAAGATCTCTGAGACTCGCCCTCAGTCCCTACCTCACTCTGGTCTGGGAAGAGAAGGGATTATTTTAATATATTTTCTAGTATAACTGCCTGGCTGAGGAGGGGTTGCCACAGAGAAGTGCACAGGGAAAAACCTGCCTGGATTTCTGTTGATCGCATCTGTGCCCGGGGCTTAAAGGTGTGTGCCTTTCTCCTTGCATTAAGGATGAAGCCTCTTCAGTTCACATGAAAGGAGGCTCAGCCAATTATACACTCATACAGATACATTTCAATACATACTGTAATTAACACATATTGGAAGTGATATTGTAAATGTGCTATTCCAACATTGGGTCAAGACGATATGCATCTTCACACAACTCGTTTGTTCCATACCTATCAAGGGTAGATAAGATATAATTCGGGAAAACTAAATGGATTTAGCCAAGGCTTAGAAAACTGGATAGTATCTGTACCGACTAGAAGTGAGGTAGAAATGTGAAGGTGGGAGGAGTTGAAGTGAAGAGTCTGCTAGAGTCTGCGTCCAGAAACAGTCAGTGGCCCCTGGAAGTTCAGCTCGTGTGGAGCCTGAAAGTGCTCAGAAGAAGTTCTAAAGCTCAGTTTACAGGGGAGGCCAAGAAATAGCAGGGCCTCTGGGTTGCAAAGAGTACCTTATTGCCACCCCGAACGTATGTAAAAGGCTGAAATAAAATGCTGCCAAACTGCTGTCTTTGGCTATAGATAATGGAGCTGGTCTTGGTGTCCAGGAACTAAAACAGGTCAATGGCTGATTTGGTAACGGGTCCTGTGAGTCTCTCAATCTCACTGCAAGACAGAGGCTTCATCCTACTGTCCTTAAACCTGCTTCTGGAAGAACAACCAAGAGATGGGGGATGGGCAGAGATTATTTAAAAAACAATAGCAACATCAACACAACCAAGAATTCAGCCAAGAAGTGAAGTAAAACCAGAATAAGGATATTCTAAAAGAATGGGACAACAGAAATGAGAAACTTGATCTCATGGGTTTGATCCATTAAGTATGTGAAACTTACCACACCCACTCCCCATGAATAATATATTTTTGAAGTACACATGGATATTGGCAACATTCCAAATCACAAAGAACATCTCTACAACTTTCATGAATAGGTATCATGCAAATTAATGCTATAAACTTCACAATAGAACAATTTTTATTTTTCCTTTTTCTAACCTTACTTCACTGAATATGCCATATTTTTAAAAAGACTTTATTTATTTATTTATTTATTTATTTTAGAGAGAGGGGAAGGTAGGGAGAGAGAAAAGGGAGACGCATCCATGTGTGGTTGCCTCTCACACGCCCCCTACTGGGTACCTGGTCCACAACCCAGGCATGTGCCCTGACTGGGAATCAAACTGGTCACCCTTTGTTTCACAGGCCAGTGCTCAATCCACTGAGCCACACCAGCCAGGGCTGAATAAGCTATCTTGTGCACCTCCCATTTCTTACACCTGGGAGATCATTGAAAGTTGTAATAAAGTATGTGTCAAAAATTAAAAGTATGATGGTGGGTTGACTAATGATGGGATCTGAGGCAGGAGAGATCCATTTAGAGATCTGTTCAGTTAATCCAGTTCTAGTAAAAGAGGGATTTATTCACAATGTGTTGGAAGGTAGTTTAGAGTAACGGTGGAAAGATTGTGGGCCTTGAATGAGAAAAACTTATACTGACTTTGAGCTTCATGACTAAGCTACTAAACCTTTTTGAGCCTCATTTGCCTCATGTGTAGAATGAAGATAACCTGGTCTGACTTTGCGGGGTGGTTGTAAGAACTAGCAAGAATACAGGTGAACACCTTTGCAGTCCCTGGCACATAATTACTATCTGCCCAATGTCAGACTGATGGTCCTGGGGAGTGGAAGTTAGGGGCATCTGTAGCATGTATCTATGTGAAAAATAAAAGGAAAATTACTTGGTAACTGACTCTATTTTTGAAGCACATTAGATTAAAAGACAATTCCATGAGTTGAAGGAAAGCAATATTTGAATATAATATTTCAATAAAAATTGAATACAAATGTTTTCTACTAGTTCCAAACATCTAGGCATTTGTGGGTCTAGATAACTAACTGATTTTTTTCAGCTTTCATTTGCACATTTGGAGTCATGTCAGCAGCTCACAGCCTACAAATCAATCAGGCAGTTATATGAGCCCTATTTTGACCACAGCTAATGACTTTTTTACAAGATATAAAATAAGTATGGGGCATCTAAAGTTCAAAATCCATCCAAGTATTTATCCAAGTAGTTTCAAATTGTATTCAGGGCACAAATCTGACTCAGGTCTCTTTAAAATTGGCAAATGCACTTTTCCTACAACCAATGTAAATTTAGCTAAATTGTAACTCACTTCATTGTTAATAAAATAGAGCTTGACCTGACATCCAATCTTTATGTTATTTTCTATGTGTTAAGTGATTCACAATATAAAATTAAGAATACTTTAAAACATTAGTCACTTTTTAAATAAAAATTGTAAGAATTAAATATCTTGATATTTAAAATCCTTTTTTATTGAAATAAATTTATGATATGTCTGATTTGTACACGGGCTAGTCAGAGATGATTTTAAAAACATAATTTCTAATTGAAAATTATGAGGGGAAAATCTTTGAGCCATGAACAGAAAACACAAAATATGTTGGAGGCTAAAAAGATATCCATGTATTTTAATATTACGTATCACTAGTGAAGTGGGAGCACCAGGAGAAGATGGAGAACAACTCAACAAATCAAATAAGCAAATAAATAAACATGATAGAAAGGCAAGTATGGAAGAAAGGTGAGATGAGACACCAATACAAAATGCACAGAGAACTTTATAACCCTTGTAAAAAGGGAAGTGGACACACACTTTGATACAGCCTTCTTGGCAGGTAATGTGATGTTAAGTATACACTCTACTTCCTTCCTCACTGAAATATCTCATGATCTGTACCTACTATCTGTAGGTAGTAGGTACAGATCACGAGGGATGCAGAAGGGATGACAGAAGGGATGACGTCCTCTCTCCATTTTAGAAAATTCCAATGGGATCTTTCTTTCAATTATGTTAGCTTCCTTATTTTTATAAATTTCTCCACAAATGTTTTTTGTCCTAATATTGCCAGTGTTTTGTAGAATTCAAAGTTTGAGATACATTCTGACCAAGAAGCTGCCATCTCTACTACATTTTGCTTTCTTTACACTGAAAAACATCTTCAACGAGCTCCATACGTCAGCTGAGTTTATTTCCTCGATATCTGGTTACTTCATGATGCCAAGTAAGCTTAATTCTTGCTGAGCAACACTAATCCAGCTAACAAATCCAGTTGCCTTTTAAAGCCTTGTCTTTATTATTTTTGCCTGTAATAATATAAATACCTCTCTTGTTTATTATCTCTTCATCTAGGTTTTGTAAAACCACAAAAAGCCTAGTTTTCCACCTATGTAGACCTCTCCTTCTTCATCTCTTTCAAAGGTTTGTTTGTTTGTTTATTTATTTATTTATTTCCTTATTTTCCTCGCTTCCCCACCCAAACACAGATTTATGACTCTCTTTCCTTATTTAACATCTATTCAATGAGAGCCATCTCACTTAATTTCTCAAATTTTGATGCTTGCTTTCAATGTAATGACTTCTAAAGATCCAGCTTTAACTCTGACTTTAATCTACCTCTCTGGACACCTATCTGGTACTTTCTCACCTCGTACTCCCCTGCCACTTACAATGTCAAATGTCAAGTGCCTCATCTCTCCCTGCAAGCAGGATGACGTGCCTGACCTCGGGAGATTTAGAAGCTGTGCTTCGGGTTGATCTGCCACTCTTTGGATCAATTTATCTAATTAGGCATAAAAAGTAATCTGGATTTTCTCTTCCTTGTGCTTCTAGATTATTTATATATATTTCATTTTTCTACATCTTTTCTCATGCTGTTGAGTATCCTTATAATCATTACTCTAAACTCTCTGATAAATTACTTGCCTCTATTTCATTTACTTCTCATTCTGGAGAATTTTCTTGTTCTTTCATTTGGGACATATTTCTTTGTCTTCCCTTTTTGGCTGCCTCTTTGTGTTTGTTTCTAAGTATTAAGTAGAGCTGCAAAGACAAGTGGAGACCTATGTCACATGCTGCATGTAACTGGCCCTGGGCAACCTGTTTGGAGCTAGCAACAATCCACAGCTTGTGGCTCTCTTTGTTGGGCCTGGGTGTGTGCAGAAAGAACCAAGCTGCTCACCAAGGCCAGCTTTTACTAGCACCAGGCCCAGGGAAGGGTCAGCTAATGTCTCAGAGCTCCCAGAGATGTGTCTTCACCTGCAGGCTTTCTGTTAAGATTGAGCACTAAAATTGCTTCTAGCTGTACTCCTCTGCAAACTGGCTAATGTTCCACAGGAGCCTAAGGTGAGAGGGATTCATGCAGGTGGGGCTTTTGCTTCTCCTTGGGCAGATGCCACTTGGAGGGGAATGCTCTGCCTGAGAAAGATGGCTTCTGCAGTACGGAGAATCACTTACCCTGTCAGATTCCAGGGTGCAAACAAACTTTTGTGCATTGCCCTTTAAAGAAGTGCTCTGAGCTCTATGCTTCTTGAGCCATCTTTCTCTGGCAGACAGAAACCCTGGTGCTTTTCACAGCCAGATGTTATTTGGCTTCCTTTCCTGGTTCTGGTGTTCTAGGCTGGGGAGATAGCTTGGGCCTTAGACTCCACACTTCTCTGGGAGAAGCCCCTTGGCTGCTGAAATACCCCATCCAGAACTTCAGCTGTTGTCTGTGGGAGCCCAGCCAGCCCTCTCGTACCTGTGCACTCTCTACAAGTCTCATTGTGGTGAACTGTTTCCTTCTGTAAGTTCTTGATTATACAGCTTCTCTCCAGCTAGTGTTCAGTTGGTTATTCAGGATGATTTTTTCCATAATTTAGTTTTAATTCCAGTTTGGCCCTGGGAGGTGGTTAGTGTAGCTTCCGCCTACTCTGCTGCTGTCTTGGATCCCTTAACTCTTATTTATATCAATTAGCCTCTAATGGAATTAGTTTTGTTATACAGTTGTTTTGCTTAAAGTTACAGAACCTATAGATAATTTTAAATGAGCACTTACTATATATTTGAGAAGTGATATTTGTTGAGTTTTTATATGATTCAGTGCCTGGAAAAGTGTGTTATACCATAGTCAGTGATTAATAAGAATCTTTTAATTGATGTTGCTGATCTTAACTTCATTTAATTACATCTTCTCTCTGTAGATTTCCTCTCCTAAGACTCCATTTTTTTATTTTCATTTCTTCATATTTTCCAAAATGCCACATTTAATTCTTAGCTACTGGTAAACAAATACCACTCTTCTTAAATTCTTGTGTCAAAAGGAGTAAATTAAGTACTATTGAGGTAAACTGATTTGCCACCAGCAAGCTATCTGATCTTGTCACTGGCAAGAATCATTTTGTGGACCAGCTGACCTAGTTTAGGATGACATACACCCAGGTTTGTCCGAGACAACCCTATTTTGTGCCCGTTGTCCTGGAATAATTGTTAATAGCAGCCCCTTTCATTCTCAAAGTGTCCAGGTTTTGATGATAAATTATATGGTTACTTTGCCTATACTGCCTCTTGTAAAATTACATTTGTTTTCTAGTAGAAATTAAAAAGAAGGACTCTGTAATATTTTAATCATGTGTCATTTAATACTCCTTTTACCAGCATTTTTATTAATGAGCTGAATTTTTTGATTTGAGTGAGAAATATGTTTGCTGCAAAATGGCTTCACGATATTTGCTAGTCTCATCTTTGATGATGTGCTCCGAAGTGTGAGGGTGGGCTAAGGTTTGTGAATTTATAATCGAGGCCATACTGAGAAGGGCTACAGGCAGTCATATATGACTAAAGGAGACCACAGAAACAGCTTTCAAAGAACAAGGTACCAACTAACTTGCACTTGGCTTGAGCTACTGCTAACTGAGCAAAGGAAGCAGATTCTAAATTTGACTAAGTTCAAACCAGGGCACTGAAACTCCAAACTGGTGAGCAGAGAGCAGAGATAGATGAAGTCAGAAACCTATAGGGAGAAGACAAGAGCCATGCTTAGTATGCTGGCCTTAACCTCAAGGAAAATGTATGGCTGCCATGGTTAAAAGAATCCAGAAACTGTTTATGTATTTCCTCTGAGACATTATGGCTCTCAAAAAAATCCTTGGCAATATTCCAGTTACACTCCAAAAATCTGCTTAGTGTGGACTCTCAGATTTCAGCAGGGATTTGCTGTCAAATATTTTGGTTTTAATTCACGGCAAATTTTCACATCATTTATAGGAAACTTTCAGATTCACTCAGAGAACATACATGTATAGGGAGCTGAAAAAGCATGTTTTCAACCATTAAAACAAAAAAGAATGATTTCATAATCCTCTGTGTTATTCTTATATAAAAATCAGCCCATGTACTATTACATTCCTAGAGAGGTCTTCTGTTCCTCTTATTTCGACTGCCATTTCTATTTAATGATTTATTTCACTTGTAAATTATTTGCAGCCCACTATATAAGATCTTGCAGATACTCTATGATGACTTTCAGAGATTGGGCTCCCGAACGCTCTGTTTGCTCTGTCTGAAGGCATGCTCCAAACGGACTGTTGCTCTGTCTCAACCTTCATTTGTTATTCTTTGTGGATTCTGATGGACAGGCTACACTTGCAATCAAACTTCTGCCTTCGAAAGTTGTCAGTTCTGGTCTGAAACAGCATGACTGAAGGTTCATTTGTCTTGTCAGAGTTCAAAAGGGTACCTGAGTATTATCCCCTGCCACCCCCACCCCCTTTCTTTGCTTTCTCAAATAATTCTGCAGTGCTACTTGGATTTTGGCCTCAACTCCTGGACCTGTAATGCTGTGGGCTGGGAGAGTGAGGCTCCTTCTGCTCACCTCCCCAATGGAAGAAGCTAAGACTAGAAGGAGTGGTAAAATGAAACTTGAAGGTATTAACTTTTAAATTCCCAAACCAGTGCAGAACCTGTCACTGTAGACTTCTGAATTTCATTAGTGTTGACAGAGATGAACGACACGTCCTAACTTACGGCTTGCACCTGTAGCTGCACAGCACTGACTTATTTATTAGCACTAGCACAGGGCCTCCTGCCCCAGGCCTGGTGTTCTCAGTGGTATAACCCTTTCCATGGAATGGGTAGCTGGGAGGGCAATAGAACTGCAGGCCAGTATCTAAAGAAAATCTGTTCTTTCTCTATTCTTGTCTCCCTTCAGCTGCTCTCTTGCAATCAATCCCCTTACCTCAAGTGTGTTGAAATAGTTCCATTTTTTGTAAGCGTCATATAATAGACAGAAGAGAAGAAAGTGATTAAGCACAGGAGGAAGAAAATAGAGATAAAGGAAGAGTATAATAGGAGAGGAAACAAGAGGAGAAATATTTAAGCTCATTTAAATAACATGATTTTATATTTTATCTTCCAATCATTTATTTGCTCACTTATTGCTACCTTCTAGTTTAATCAGTTATTAAAAAGCAGCTGGCTGGTGTAGCTCAGTGGATTGAGCTTGGGCCTGTGAACCAAAGGGTCGCTGGTTCAATTCCCAGTCAGGGTACATACCTGGGTTGCAGGCCAGGGCCCCAGTAGGGGGTGTGTGACAGGCAACCACACATTGATGTTTCTCCCGCGTCTTTCTCCTTCCTTTCTCTCTAAAAATAAATTTTAAAAATTTTAAAAAATGTTAATAAACAGCTTTGTCAACGTCGTGTCCATAGTATAGATTTATGAATACAAAACTCACTTACACAAATGAATGTTATCTGTTGTGATTTTGTTTAACGAAAACTATTCTCTAATCAAAAGGATTCACGTGACTATATTTTTACCCACCATTCTTATAAACATAGTTGGCGTTGCCACATAAAATATACACACATGGCACTGCATACTCAGTCAGCATCGTCATAACGCGCCCTCATACTCTGGCTGTACCTGGTATGCACTAGGAGACATTTAATAACTGTACTCTTTTTTGAAATAAGTGAGATTATTTCCAAAATCCATGAGTAAAAATTTGTTTTATTAGTTATATAGATATATATTCTAACATGGTTTATAATATTTTAAATATTTATAATATTATTACTACAGAGAATTATTTAATATATTTGTTAATAAATTCAGTTATTTGGATTTTTCCATAAGCTATTCGGTAGCTATTTGGGGGGAGGAGCAGTAACAATTGACATTTAACTTAGATAAGAGTTTCAGGCATATTTTTACCACCTATTACGTGCATAATCTTGATAAAATCATTTAAACTACAGATCAGGGAGGAAAAAAATAAGTAATTCTGCAGAAAAATGGCAAATATTTTCAATGTGTGTGTCATAAAAGAGACTATCCAAATGGCCTATAACCTTCAGGGAAAGTCAAGATGGAGTCATAAAATAGCACCACGCAGTTAAGAGAATAGCTACCATTAGAAAGCCTGCCAGTGCTTTTACAATAACTCTCATAAATATCTGGTGGGGCTTAAATTGTTGTAACCACTTTGGAAAACAGTTTTCAGCTATCCAGTGAAGCTCTATACAGGCATATCCATATAATCCAACAGTTACAATTCTAGGCCCATGTGCTAGTGACATGCACGCATATATGCACCAGAGGACAGAAATGAGGAAGACTGTAGTAGAAGTATAATTCAAAGCAATCATAAAGTATAAACAACCCTAACACCATCGACATAAGAACAGGTAAGTTATGAGTTAATGAAAATGATTGAACTGCCATTATAAATAATAACATCAATGGATTTTTATAAACCTGAGGTCGAGCCCAAGAAACCAGGCATAAAGAGATAAATGCTGTATGATTTTGATTACAAAGAGTCCTAACTGCATTGCATAAAGAAGGATATTTAAGCAGTAAAGAAATAATTAACATAGAAAGTCAAGATAGTAGGTTTTTTAGGATTGATGAGTTTTATTTTTATAAAATACTTGAAAATTTCATTACATTTTGTGCATGTGTTTTATTTTTATTTAAGTATAGCTGCTATATAATATCAGTTTCAGGTGTACAATATAGTGATTTAACGTTTATGTACCTTAAAGTGTATTAACCGCCTTAAGTCTAGTAATCATGTGTCACCATACAAACTTATCACAATATTATTGATTATATTCCCCTTCACTCTTTTTACCCATTTCCCACCCCTGCAGTTTTTTTTTTTTTAAGGAGGAAGAAGTAGGTTGGATTGAAAAGGTACATATAGAGTTTCTGGGGTGGCTGGTAATATTCTATTTCTTGACCACGATGGTGCTTACCCGTACATTTATATTTAAAACACTTTTTCTTATGTGTTGATTTCACAATAAAGTGTATATTTAAAATGCAATACTCTTAGCTCTGTGTACCTTAGTCCCTATTAGTTAATAAATGTGGACCAAGCAAGAATCTGAGAGAAAATCTGCCAGGGAGAATCAAAGCCAAGAAATCAGGTTCAAAAAACATACAAAAATAGAAAGGGCAAGGGGGCACAATTGTGTAGACAAATGATCCACACAAATTGGGGCTGGATGTTCTTAGCAGTTCATCCAACTTGAAAGATACTGACAGTGACTATGGAATCCCATTGTGTAACTACTCCCTGAACCCAGTCATGTTACTTAAAAAAATAGTTCTTGAGTATTTCCCATTTTCAACATTGTTATGCACCTGGGATAATGGGAATATGACAGATGAAGTCACTGCCACAGGGAGCTCGTGATGAGGAACAAAATATAAAGAGTGTATAATGATATATGGACACATATGCGCCAATTTCAAGCGTGTTGGACCCAGGACACAGAAAAAGATTTGGCCTTGTATGGTGAGGACAGGAAGTCTTCTTCCACTGTAAAGTATGACAAAGAATAAAGGATGGGTGGTGGCAAGCAGGAGGAGTTATAACTTGATTTTCCCAGGTAAGAAACTGGCAACAGATTGACCACTATGAGTGAGGGGGATGGCAGAAATGTTAGAGGTCTGAGGAGAATGTTAAAGTCTTAAAAAAGCAAAGAAACAGAGTAAGAGAGATGAGTATGGAAACACAGAAGTATTGTCTGACACCTAAGACTAACTTGGGTTGAAAATCATGAATTTACAACAAGTCAGTATGGGTAATTTTCTGATATTTTTAGCGATTTTCAACCATTAGATTCATCTCTGATTAAAGTTGTTGAGTGGGTATTAATGAAAGAAAATTGAGAAACTGAGGAAGATTCGGGGATACCGGGCAGGAGAGCTTATTGGAATGTTGAAAAATTGAGTATTGACACCATATTGAATCATTTTGGTAAATATATCTTAGCAGTCAATGATGATATCTTCAAGACTGAAGACCAGCAACCTTATACAATAGTGATTGGAACAGTCATCAATCAGTTGAACGGTATTAATTTTGTTTTGTAAAAACAACTTCAATTAGAAAATTTAAAAAATTGTGTTCAAGATGAAAGCCTCAAAGAATTTGAGACACTATTTTTTAGTTTCATAGTCCACAAAAATATTTTAACAAGCTACAAAATTAAGTAACTTGAGGCACAGTTACTACACAAAATTGGACCCTTTTAGTGATGAGCCTGCTTGAAAGTAAGAAAGGTTTAGACAGCATGATGAGTTAGGCACCACCTCATAGTGTGCAGATAAACACTTGCACAGAAATATTTAAAGAAGAGCTGAAAAAAAAGAAGCTGACATAATCTGTGGTTAATCATCTCATCTCAGAAAACATATTTTATGACCAAAGCAAACACAAAGAATAAAAATAATAAATCTGGTTTTTACATTTTTAGCTTTTGATTATTATTAGTAGGTACAAAACATGCTACAATTTGTGTCCCTTCAAGTTAAAATTAAGCACAATGGCCCTGGTCAGTGTGGCTCAGTTGGTTGGAAGATCATCCCATTCACCAAGTTGTTGCAGGTTCGATTCCTCGTTAGGGCACATAGCTAGGCTGCAGGTTCAATCCCTGCTCAGGGAGCCTGTGAAAGGCAACCAATCAATGCTTCTCTCTCACATCAATGTCTCTAGAATTTTGTGGATTGTACATATTATCTCTCAACAATAATTGGTCCAGCTTATTTTCAATAAAAAGAAAGTGAATTATTTTGATATTTTAAGAGGGTGATATAACAGATCTGTGGAGTGGGAAAGTGACTAGAGAAAACATATAACTTAGGTCTGTGTCTAGTAATTTTATAAAATGTTGCTGACAACAATTTCAGCATTGGTGGCATGGAATTTTCATGTACTATTCCTGTTGCCTGATCAGGATGAAACAACTTTGATCAAATAAAACCATAAAGTACTATAAAAATATGAGAGATTTTGTGCTCTGTGCAATTTTGATAACACGTCATCACAAACCTATGTGGTTGAATGGCTGTGCTGCTGTGTTGGGGTTAGGGGTGCAACATTTATCGGTCTACCAGGAAAACTGGACTGTATGTAGCTGATCATTGGACCAATCGCCCTCAAATTGAACTTTTAATACAAGCAGTTCCAGCTAATATCGTTAAAGACTTATTTGGATGACCTTATAAGTTGATAAAATATTCATTAGGATGGGAAAAATGGGTAAGAGCATCCAAAGCAATTTTGAAAAAGAACAGTGGTGAAGGCAATGGCAGGGGTAGGAGGTAGGGAGAGGTTTTTTTCTGCACAACAAAATATTTTAAAGAATGAATATTACAACTCTGTCTTTTGGGCATAAGAATAGTAAAAGATATCATTAGTATTAAGAGGAGGAGAAGTTATTTAATTTTCTAATTTAGAATGTTAAAATGAGAAAAACCTGAAATATTTTATTGTTATTATTTACTGTCCATTTTTTAAAAAGTTAAAATCCTACCAACATTCATAAGATTCTAAATGTAGAAGTATAAAAGTTATAAAATAAAATGTAGGGAAATATGTTCATAAATTTGATCTTGGTTAAGGTATATTCTTTATCAAGCTACAAAATGCAATGCCATAAAGAAAGAATATTGAAAAAATAGTAAATGCTAAATCCGATAAAGTTCAAAGATGATGTACAGCTTAGAAAATTATATCACATATAACACATGATTAATATTGAGAATAAAGAAAGCGTCATTGAAAGGCTTTAAAATTCAGAAAGGTTGAGGGAAGGAAAGAAGGAAGGAAGGAAGGATAAAAATTTTTGTGCATATTTTACACATTTATATATTTATATTTCATAGTACTTCCAACTTGCATATATTTATGCATATTGCATATATTTTTATATATGAGCATGCATAGAACAAGAGGCTACTCTTCTATCATTTACACTGGTTATCCTTGGTAAGGGGGCATGATTGCTGAGTTATCTCAATCTGCCAAAGTGATTGAAGCACTAAGAATAAAAGATGCACCAGAAATGAGGAGTTAAAAAACTAATGGCAGGTGTTGAATTGGAGAAGGTGTAGCTGAAATTGGAGAGTCTGGTTGTAACAAAACAAGGTTTGAATATAATTGGGGTCTTTAGAGTCTGGAGCCTGCTAAGCTTCCAATACCTTGTTACTTTCATACATGTAGGCTTAGAGTAGGGGCCTTAAAAAGGAGACATCCTGAACAGATGCTTCTAAACCGAGTGTGGGGATAAATAATGATAGGAAATCTGAAGGTACCAATGCTCATTGGTAGCACTGGTAGAGGTTGAAGTCCTAGTGTGAGAATGAAGCTGCTCTTTGCTTTCTAAGGACTTTTGGATGTCAGATCAACTGGAGTGGATGAGAGCTGAGGGAACTGTAGTTGTGTCTACAGGTTTAGCTGGAACCAAAAAATTCTGCGGGAGGGACAGAAAAGTAAAATAGGAAAATGACCTATATACATGATTTTAAATTCTCTTCACAGTGGACTCTGTAATATTCATTCCAGAGAAGGCAAAGGCAAATAAAATAAAACCCTCGACATCAAGTTTTCCAATGATGTGGTTTGGCTTAATCTAGAATTAAAATATATTCCAGCATTCTGTTCAGGTTATGTGAATTTTTAAATACAATCTTATGTCAAGGTGGACTCAATTTCCATCTGCTTTTCTTCTGTTCTTACCTGCTTAAAGCTGTATTTACAGTTATTTATGTGAAAATAGCTCCTTTAATCATACTTTAGGCTTGCCAAAGAACAGTTAATAGATTTTACAGAGTTTGGCTGAGGCCTGAATTTATATGAAGGGCTCATGGTGCTCTTGTGTACACAGTTATGTTTTGCTTTAAACATAATTAGATTTCATTATGTGCCCAATAAACATTTTATTGAGGGTTTCACAATGTCCATGGCCGTAGAGCTATCTTAACAGCCAAAACACTTGTTGAGCTTCAATTTTTTCAGTCGTGTTAATTGTGAGAAATTGATTGTTTGGGAACTGGAAAGACCGTCTGCTTAAGGCTGAGAGGAAAAAGCCTGGGGTGGCCTCTTCTCTCTCTGCCCGAGGTTCTGTACCACAGAAAGGTCTGCCTGCTCCTGGGAGGAGATGTGCACACCTTCTCCCACCCTGAGAACAATCTTGAGGCCGGATGTCAGCAGAATATTTCCACTGCAATATTGCTCTATCATCTCAGTACTTCACTTGCCCTTGTTTCTCTTTCTCGTGGTCCGCACATATACAGTAGCTCCACGTTGACTCTGAACAGAACAATGAAGCACCTTAGACAGGAAATGGTAATCTTGTACTCAGAATAAATTAGAGACTTGAGTTCAGACTTAAAAGCCTTCTGTGATCTCATCCTGCACCCGTTAACCTGCCTTTCTCATTTCCTTTCATCTATCACATGCTTCAGAAGTTACTTATTACTCTCCTGCCCTTGCCTTAAATATTCTCCCTCTCCCCCCGCCCCATCTCTACGTGTTGTAAATTCTGCCATCCTTCCGGGCCCAGCTCAACTTCCACATATTTCTATTAACTGTCCTCATCTCCTGCTCCTTTTTAATTGTTAATATCTTTGGAATATCCTTGATAACTATCAGACATTCATCACTTTCTACCTTATCTTGTGGGTGTCTCATTTCCAAAGTAGGTTCTGAAAAACAAACTGTTAAATCATTCACTGAAGGTAGACACAACCTGGAGGCTTTCTCTTTCTCCTGTATTTGGTTGTGAAGTACTCCATTTGCTGAAATGGTGGTTTAGTTGTGTAGGCAAGACCAGTCAATGCCTGTGAATTCTGAATCATATTACGGAAATCTGGTCTGAGCAGGTCCATGCTTTATTGGGGCAAATCCTGAAGCTTTATCGAAAGTACCTTGTGAAAACTAGATATAGTTCCATATGCTGCTCTGTATAGTAGCCTGTCAGGTGTCCATCTTTCCCTTGCATTTAGTGACAGAACCAATCTCTATCTCTGTCCATTGTTGCCAGCTTAAATATCACATGTCCATTCCTCCCTTGGGGTTCTGTGTAGGCTGTGGCAGTGTTTTGTTCAGCAGATGTACATGGAGATTTCCTTCATTAACTATCCTAAAAGTGTGCCGCTTCCAGCCCTTCTTCCATCTTTGCGTTTAGAAAAGAACGTGAAGGCTGGACTTCAACCAGCCATCTAGGACCAGTAGGAGAGTACCATACTGTAGAGACTGTGGGAAACAGAAGCAATTTAAGTAAATTGTCATATTAGGATTTTGGTCACATGCAGCTGAACTCATTTCTAACTGATATTTTCTGTAAAGTTTGGCTCACCTCTGCTAACCTAAGAGTTGTGACCTTAGTTCACTCTGAAACCGTAAGGAAATGACATGTAACAGAGTCCCTGAGAGTCCTGTGTCCATTCTGAAAGATCTTGCACAGATCAGACTCTTCGAAACCAAGACCAGAACAATACTGACCTCAGTCCAAGACCCCAGGAATTTCTCTACTCTGGCCTCTCCCAGTCTTGTTTTCAAAGCCATGTGTGGTGTTAGGCCACCTTACTTCTTATCCGGATGACTGGAAACTCTCTCTTCCAGTGTTTTCTTGTTCAGTTCTTCCTAACGTATACCACTGATGGAGTTATCTTTTCAAAGTATAACTTCAAATGTGTTATTTGTTTGCTAAAATACAATTTTATTTCCATTGTTCTCTGCTGTTTTTCAAGCTACTTACCCGATAAGGCAATGCATGCTCTCAAATCAAGCTCATCTTCCAGTTCCATTTCTGTCTGCTCTTCCTTATGCAACTTGAACTTTATCAGCGTTAATAATGTGCTGTTTCTAATATGAGCCCAGGAATGGTTCACCTCCTGTATACAGTCTTGTCCATATTGCTTCTGTTGTTTGAAATGTTTTTTTACACCATCTGTAAATGATTTTGTTCTACCCATTCATAAAGACTCAGTTCAAATACTACCTCATCTTTGACACTTTCTTTGATAATCATGATTCCTCTTAAACTCCTAATATGCTAATCAAAATAATGATCAAGTTTTGAGTAACTACTGTTAAGTCAAAACTATAAATGGTCTAAACTTTTATAGTACTTGCAAGCTAATATTTTCACCTGTCAATTTATCTATCTATCTATCTACCTACCTACCTACCTACCTACCTACCTGTCATCTATCTGGGTCAGAGACAACATTCTGAAATGCCTAGGAAATCTTTCAAACTAAACTGCAATTATATATCCCATTTTGCATTGCACTCTTGAAACTGGTTTAATAAAATAGATACTGTTTTTCTCTGGTGAGAGATTTTTCTCCAGACTCTAATTCTCTTTGTGCTACAAAATCTTACCTTTTATTTTTCTCATATTTTTCAGCTCTTGTCTTAGTTCATACAATGTCTCATATGTATAGTTCATTTTATATTTTCTGTAGTATAATATGTTTTCAAAAATATAGGTCATTCCTTGAAAGTGAGGCACACTTGATCTACAAACAATGCTAACTCAACACCATTGAAAATATCAACTTATCAACCCTTTTGGTTTTTTATTTGGAATTAAATTACAATTGTAAGAAACTCTATCCATCCTTAATTGAATGACCTGAGTTCTGCATGTTGGGGTATGTTTCTTTAAGACATCAGAAATTGATATGAATACCTCTTCTTTTGATTTATCTTCAACAGAAAACACTATACCAAATATTCATTTAGGGAATTATAGAAAAAAGATATGTAATTGATCATTTTAGGTGGTAATTTATTGAGCATTAAGAACTTAGGAAAGCAGTAAGAGATGCAGCAGTAATTAAGAGATAAAACATTTTATTGCATTAATTTACCATTACCAGGTTTTTATGCTCATTAAGTTTGATTATCACTTTAATAAAAACAAGGAGCTGGAAGCATGGATGGCTGTCCAGAAGAAATGGTTATTCTGTGAACGGACATAGCAGTGGTACCCAGTGTCTGTTCGAGGATGAAAGGGATTCTCTGGGTATTTCAGAACCAAACTTCTACTTTCAGAAACATGTATAGTTGGGATATTCAATTGTCTGTCATCAACTCTGTTTTTGATCTTGAGCAAAACACTTGAAAATATGCCTCAGTAAATGTTTTCCTAGTTTTACCTACCAAAGTCAACTGGCCTGAACTTGACTGAACTCAGGTTAATTCCTAACCCAGTCTTATAATTATTCCTTATAAAAAATAATTGATTTAAAAAGTCACAGTAAAGACATATTCTCTATCTCTGGAATAATTTATTTCCATTATCAGAAGATAATAATTGAGTAGTCCCTGAGTGTAATTTGACCTGTAGTTTGGAGTTAAGTGATTTTTTCTTTTTTCACAATGTCATACACCAAAATATTCCACTTTATTTTTATATGTGTATTTGAATTTTAGTGTATCGTTAGCTGTGTAGCTGAGTTGTGCACCAGAATATAGGAATTTTACTTATACGTGTTTAATTTACTACTTAAAATTAATGGCATATTGTAATCTTGTACTCTAAAGCAGCTAAGTGCAAAAATTTGCCAGTGTATATTCAAACATTATTTCCCAGTTTAGTCCTTTGCTGGACAAATTTCCTGCACCCGCCTAATTTGAACACATTTAGTCATTTGTCATCAAACTCCAAATTTAACTGAGTTAACATATTTTATTTAATCTTCCCCAAAGGAAATATATTGAACTCTACTAAAATAGCAGGGCTTTTTTGGGTAAAGAAGTTACACAATAAATCACACACACAGAGCTAACACTTTAATATCCTGCATACATATAAGGAAAACACCTGCCAAAGTAGTTTAATGTGTAATGAAACATAACTTTCCCCCCACATTTTCTTCTCATATCTGTTTGAAGAAAAGTACAAATATCCCCTTTATTTTAAAATATCATTTTTAATATTTATTTAAATGTTATGTGAATGTATTTTGTTCTTTCAATATATGTAGGGAATAGAAATTTCTTATCTCAAGAAGGGACAGATGTTCTTAGCAAGTATTTACTAGAAATGCAAGAACAGCCTTAAAAAGTCACGATTTTAAGAGGAAAAGAAAGCAGTGAATACTAGCCCAAAGGAGGAAAATACGACTAAATATATTTATTCTACTGAATAACTTGAGCAAAGTAATTAAATGACAAAGTTGGAACTACGTTTTGCAATAGGTGTTTAACAGTCTCTAATGTTTTTATTTAAGAAGCTCATTAAGTTCTGAATAGTGAAGCAGCCTGGTTTCAGTTAAGAAAGAACTATGAACACTTATTCCAGTGATATGAATTATGAAAATAAAAGGTGGATTATGTAAATAGAAAATGATTATTTTAGAATAAACTGTTATGAAAAAAGACTTTTGTCCTGGAACCACAGTGAGGGGGAAAAGTCTAACTCAACCACTAATTTTGACTCTTCAGCATAGAGTACATTTTCTGTTAGCATGGAAGAAGTTTGGTTCTAAAATGAAATAAATTTTTCATTTTTCAAGATATCCTATATTAAAACATTTGTTCTCATGTGAGTTGACTCATACAACTTTTTCGATAATTCTTCCTCATTGATTATTATAAATTCTAAGTTACTTTCTCTAAACTTTAGGCATCAAATTTTCATAAACATTCAGGCTAAATTGTCAGCTGAGTAAAAAAATAATAGAGATCGTTATTAATATTTCAAGTAAGAGGTTGCTATATTTGAATTTTATGATATGACCTCTTTTCCACAATCATATATTATTTAGGTGGTATAATGTCAAATTTTCATAGTACATATTTTGACAGATTTTCTTCATTCAGGCAACCTTAATATGACATCCGATAATCACAGCTATTCCCTTCATTGGGCACCATAGAGAATATAAGACATCACTCTGTCCTCAAGAAGCTTACATGAAAATAGAAAAAAATAGGAAAATATACACTATGGACAGCAGAAAAGAAGTTCTGGGGAAAGTACCCTCACAGGGTGATCTGATGATAAATTCTTATTCTAGGGAGATCATATGGGTAGTTATGCCCTGGGCATATAACTTCTTAAGTAAAGGTTTATATTTGCCTTAAATAAGCCCTGTCCATTGTTTCTGTGTATCTAGGTTAACACACCTTTGGAATAAACCATAACCACCCCCCAAAGAAAGTACATAATCTGAACTATTCTGCAATCACAGTCTTGCCTTGCTTCTCCCACTGTTATGTACTCTTCCTTATTTCCTCCTTAATTTCAAATGCATGAAATAAACTGCAAAATATAATTCTCAAAAACATTTATCTCAGTCTGTTGAGATCTTATTTGCAGGTATAACTTCTTTTGGGTTAAAATAAAATTTTATTAAAATTCTCTACAGGTTTGGGTGTTTTTACATCAACAATGCCATAAAATAAAGTCACACTAAGCCCATGAGGCTGCTCTCAGTGGAAGATGTACTTCATTGGTTTTGTGATGGAGAGTGTGTTGGCTGTAAGGCTACATGACCACAGTTGAATCCTGGCTCTAATACTTAGTAACATGTAGCTTTTTGCATAAAACTTGATTTTTCCAAAACTCTAATTTCCTTATTTGCAAAACTGAAATACTAATATTTAAATCATAGAGTTATAGTTATGATGTGGGAACTCAAGAGTTAAGATTTTAGCCTTAGCTATAGTTGATAGGCTTAAAAGTGATCATTGCATGTGGAAAGCTGTTATTCCAGGAACTGGAGTGCATGGCCTATGTGACTCCAGGAGATCAACAAGCAATTCAACCTTAGTGCTCCAGGGGGTTGGAAAATGATAGAGATGATATCTGAGCCATTGTATTCTAGGGAGGGAACACAGATCAAAAAACTGTGGTACATTTACACAATGGAATACTACACAGCAGGAAGAAAGAAGGAACTCCCACCCTTTGCTTCAGCATGGATGGAAATGGAGAGTATGATGTTAAGTGAAACAAGCCAAGTGGCAAAAGAAAAATACCATATGATCTTACCTATAAGTGGAACATAATGAACAGAACAAAAACAAATGAGCAGAATAGAACCAGAGGCATGGAAACAAGGAACAGACTGACAGGGACCAGAGGGGAGGAGGGAGGGGGCTAAGGGAAGAAAGAAAGGAAAGGGCCTAGTTAAAGAACAAGTATAAATGACCCATGGACATGGGCAACAGGGAGGGAATTGACTGTGGGAGTGGAAGTTGGGCTGGGCAGAGGAGACACATGGAGCGAAATTGGGCTACCTGTAACTGAACAACAACAACAAAAAAATAAAGACAAAAAGCTTCTCAAAAAAAAGAAAAGAATTGTTGATCAGCAGATAAAGAAGTACTAGGAAATTACCACCTGGGAACTGCAACTCTTATCCAGTAAATCTTTTTTTTTTTTAATTCCTTTACCTACCCTTTCTTCTCCTTATAAAAGGGTCAGCTTGAGATGAAATATAAAGATGGTTTTTGAGGGTATATAACCTGCCACCTTCTCAGATCACTGCATCTGAATCAAGCACCCAGAAAGATCCAATCCTTGTCTCTACTTCTGGTAGTGGCAGGCAGTGTGACCACTGACTTTCCAGTTTCAGTTAGGATTGGAGATAATGTATAGAAAGTGCCTAATACACCGTCGTTGTTGGAAGACAATTGTCCATGATTATCTCATGCTTCTGCATGCTTCAACGCCTCTGAGAAAAGGCATTTACAAAGCCAATGTCTGTATTAAGAGACATTCCAGGAAAGTAAAGCCAGATATATGGAGACATCCCTTGGTCATAAAGGTGAAACCTTCCCTCCCCTCCCCTCTCTTCTACATCCCTTCTTACTCCTCCCCTTCCCTGGAGGAGACTTGTGTTCATTCCAGAATAATAATCTTACAGAGCTCTTCACTTCCTCCCCCGGGGGACGTTTCA
This sequence comes from Desmodus rotundus, assembly GCF_022682495.2. Lineage (NCBI taxonomy): Eukaryota > Metazoa > Chordata > Mammalia > Chiroptera > Phyllostomidae > Desmodus > Desmodus rotundus. The sequence goes on along the minus strand of NC_071389.1, from coordinate 71,474,558 downwards.
GTGTAGTGATAAGGTCTCTCCCTTTTTCTAGAGGAGAGAATGGGCATGCCATCAGCAGCTCCATGTCCCATCAAAGTTTTCGAATTTTGAAGTTCATTGCCTTTGGTGCACAAGTAACATACAGCATTTATCACATTTTGGGAATAGAAGCATTAAGGAATGCACACGAAGGCATTGTTATTGCCCCTGCCTTGTGGTGAGTAATTAACTGTTTGTTCTGATCTCGCTTTTCTATCTCTAGACCAATGCACTGCCAACAAGCCACTCGCATGAAGCACTGTAGCTGCAGACACCATGGCCCAGGGCATTGTGCCGGACCTCTGTTGGTTTGGATCAACTTTAAGTGTAAATGATTGAATAGTTTAAATATGAGTAGCTTTTAGAGAACTATTATAGGTGAGTAGAATTGCACTCAAAAGATCACAAGATGGGGGCAAGTTAATGTGACTGGCAATCTAACTGGCATTGGAAAAAACCATCTCCTCGAGGCCAACAGCTGTGGAGAATTAGGCAGGAGGACTTGGACAGAGAGACATCAAGTCTCTGTTTGAACTTAAGGCTTTTGCTTTTATCTCTGTCTGCTCATGATAACTTCTGAGGAAGCTGGATGACTTTGACCAAATATAGTAGGAAATTCAAGATGTATCTTAATTTCAATTAATGGGTCAGTCTGCCATCTTTATTTAATAAAAGTTTGGATACTTTGGGCCTGTTTTAAATATTATTTGTCTTATGTTTTGTATCAAAGAAAATAGCTAGGCCCTTTAATATTGCTTTCCTTGATATAAATGTTGATTTATTATAAGTCTTGGTTTAAGTTCTGTGGACAAAAAAAGAAGTTCTATGAAAAGTAACCCCACAGGGGGATCTGATAATAAATTCTAACTGGGCAGGTCATGTGGGTAGTCATGCTCCAGGCATATTACTTCTTTAGTAAAAGGTTTATTTTTGCCTTAGGCAAGCCCTGTTGGAGATTCTGTCCTTGTAGGTTAACATACCTTTGAAATAAACCATAACCACCTTCAAGAGAGCAGGTAATCTTAACTTCCCTGTAAGCTGATCTCTACCTGATCACCTCCAAGAATGCATAATCTTAATTATCCTGTAATTCCTTTCTTTCTCTCTGGTCATGTAATCTTCCTCATATTCCCTCCTGAATGTCAAATACATAAAATAAACTCTAAACTGCTATTCTCAGGATTTATCTCAATCTGCTGAGATCTTGCTCGCAGGTATATCTTCTCTTTGGCTCAAATAAATTTTAACACAAATTCTCTGCAGATTTGGACATTCTTATGGTGACAGCTCCATAGAGGCAATTTGTTTCAGATAATGAAGACTTTGTTATAATCGCCAGTGTAAATGATAATGGTGGAATGGCCTCTCATTTTTATTTTTTAAATTATTTTATTTTTTAAAGATCTTATTATTTGTTTTTAGATAAGGGGAAGAGAGGGAGAGAGAGACAGAAGCATCAGTGTGTGGTTGCCTCTTGTGCACCCCCGTACTGGGGACCTGGCCCACAACCCAAGCATGTGCCCTGACTGGGAATCGAACCAGCAACTCTTTGTTTCACAGGCTGGCACTCATTCCACTGAGCCACACCAGCCAGGTCATCATTTTTAAATCAAATAAATAAAATGAATGTTTAAACAGGAATTTTCTGCAATATATAGAAAATGAAGGTGTCGGTCTCTGAAAACTCTGGTGACAAGCTAAGTTTTGTAGTACCTAGTAGAACTAATTTTTTCTAATTTTATTTTTTCTCTAATTTTATCTCTATTTTTTTCATCACATAAAATTAGATGTGTTGGCAAATTTTTTGCTCTACCCACTTTCCACACCCACACCCACACACCCACACACACATCCCCATTTCAGGAACTACAGTATTCTACAATATGACCCAGAAGATGTTTCAGGTATACGATGAAACAGGTCCAACCAGTTCCTACATAATATTTCCCTCCCTTCTCTCCCTCTTCTGCTCAGTTTCTCTCCTGGTCTGTTAGAAGCCTCTCTTCTGAGAGCCACCTGTGCTGTTTGTTGGAAAGAATTGCCAGATTCTTTGGAGTTATTAAAGTGTAAATTCAGGGATATTCTAAACAGCAGTTGAGAGACTCCTTATAGAAAGCACAATGTTACACAGTTCCATACTGGTAATTTTATAAATAGCTCTTTAACAAAAATCCTAGTCAGCCCTTTCCTTTCAAACAATTGTTTGAGGCTCAGACTACTCCATTAAGTAGAATCTGGACTGGGACAAACAATGTCCCACAGAAATAGCTCTCTCACTGCTGATGAGGCTATCTTCCTGGACCATATTTGTCTATTGAATTTTTTGTTCCCATAGAGTTATCTTCTAGGACACTCTTCCATCTCTCTTACTGGTAGCTTTACATTGGGCTTCCCCATCAATGTGCCTGAATGCATCTGTTTCAAAGCGGTGGACAATGTTAAGACTTAGCCATTTGTCTATCATCTTCATTACATTTACAGATAAACATCCTTTAGGGGAAGAGAAAAACTATTTTTGTGCAAATTCTTGCTAAACTTACCAAGTTATCTTTTGGGGCCTTGTAACTGCTGAGGGTGGAATTAGATTCTGGAGGAAGCTCAAGATGGATGCATTACAGGTTTCCCAATAAGTGAACACAGGCATTATTATTATTATTATTATTGTTAATGACTCTCTTGAGGTGGTCATTCTTTGGAAATCTACTCGTGAAACACAGGAACCTCAAACGAGTAGCCACATGTCAAAATGATACAGGTAGACCTGGCCAGATAGCCTGTTCTGGTCATGGAGTGAGGGAAGGGTCACAGGAAACAGCTGAGGCAGCAGGGGTGAAGCCCCAATCCTAGAGCAGAACCAGATGACAGATTTCCCTACTCCCAGGCAGAGGTGTGGCTGGAGGGGACCCTGCAGGAAGCATGTACAAGGCTAGTGAAATGTTTGTATGAGGGAAAAGCCTTCCTACTCCATTCTGGTAGGAGGGGGAGGTTTTGTAGAGGGGGTATGGCAGAAGAGGGAGGTGCTGTGCTGGAGTAAGACCTGCCAGTCTAGCCCGGGAAAAGGACAGGACTAGCTACAGATGTTGGACCCTCCGTAGCACAAAGAAATCTGGGCCAGGAGATTTAAATGGATAAAAGAGAGAAACCCACACTCTTCCTCTGAGATCCACTGTACAGACATGCAGGCTGGAGAGTGCTGGTGGGACCCGGCAGGCTCTGGAAGCTGCGTGGCTGGGTGGAGGGCACTGCCTCATGGCCGGCCCAACGGGAGTCCCACACGATGAGCCAAAACAGTTGTCAGCGGCTTCCAGGACGGGGCATGGGGAGTGGCCACAGCGTGGTGATGGTAGCACCAGCCACATAGAAAGACTCTAGGGGGCCTGTAGCTGTAGAACCATCAGCTTAGCAGTTTTGGGCTTCAAAAGACCGATAAGGATGAAGCGGGTTTTCTGGGCATGGTTTTGGGTTTCAGTCTTTTGGGGAACAGATGGGCTTTGTCTGTGTTTTGCAGAAGAGATTGGCCTGGGGTAGGGGAGTTTCCTACCCTCCCAAATTGTGCAACATTTTAATAAAGATCTCTCCTTCTCACCAACCTTTGTCTTCAGGATATCCCTGTGGGCCTTGGGAACCCCCTTTTTGTTGAACCCCCCTTTTGTTCAGTAACAAAAATGCATGTGCACTTTAAGATATGTGGAGTTTTGCTCTGAACGAGGGAAATGCCATGTCTACATACTTTTCTCAGTATTCCATGGCTAGGGTTACCTCTGAGTCTTATCGAGTCCACCCGGAGTATGTAGAAACATTCCCAAGATCTCATGGGGTTTTAAATTCCCCATAGCCTCTTTGGTGCTGACAAAGGAACGAAATGGGCTACCTGGTAGTCTAGATCTCTCATCAGACCCCAGTGTGTGCCAGCAGCAGCTTCATGATCACAGGTTCCCATCCAATCCTCATTGGATCCACTTCTGATCATCTTCTTTCTTGAATGGACCCAGCATGCACCTGGCTTCTCTGACTCTGTCTGATAGGACCTAACAGGCAGTAATTCTTTCAGGCTCAAACAAATACCAGCATTCTGAGTCTCCGAGTCTCCATATTCTGTGACTATTTAAAATATACCTGCAGTTTGGACACAAAAGTGAGTATGGTCAATTTAATATGTGTTATATTGAAGACATGCTTCTTTTTGCTTTTGAAAGTAAGTATCACAAGAAGAGTGTGTTGTTCCTACAGACCTAATAAATCAAGCATTTAAAATAGTTTATCCGGAACATAAATCTATCACCTAAGAATGCAGCAGTAGAAAGCAAAGAAGAATCTCCATATATGGTATTTCCCCTGTGCTTTGTTAAAATCTATCTCTTAAACTGTGTCTTAGATATATCATACCATTTCAGGCAAGCAAAATGCTACCTTCACTTCAAGGAAATGAAAGGATAACTGAACTTCTCACAGAAAGTACTTTTCACATTTTGAAACTATGTTTTTCTAGTTGTGAAAATAATAGTTATATAAGAAATGAAAATAATTTCCTATAATACCATACCTGAGTGTTAATAACTCTTAATGTTTTATTCAATTTACTTTGAGTCTATTTATGTCTTTGTCAACATACATACCTCTATAAATGCCCATAGTATATAATAATAACAATAATATTAGTAATAATGAAAGCTAACATTTATTGAATATTTTTAGGTCTATGACATTGTTATTCCCATTTTTACAGATAAGAAAACTGAGGCACAGGAAGTTAAATAGATTTTTTCAGGGTCACATAACTAGCATACGGCAAATTTAGGAAGTGCACACACACAGAGAAACCCACAGACCCAACATTTACATGCCTATACCTTACACAGACCCAATGCCCACGTATACTGATACTTTATTCAGCTTGTTAATAGTTAACATTTCATGGTGAAAGATTTTAAAATAATAAAAGCCTATTACAAAAACCATGGAAAATCACAAAGGTAAAAGAACAGTAATCTAGTCCTACCATTTAAAATAACAACTGTTAACATGTAAACTAGTTCCTTCTACTCAACTTGCTTTATGTTTAAAATTTTTTAAATAACTCTTTATGTATCGCTTTATATGCTCCTTTTTAAAATGCAGTCTCAAAGCTAATGCATTATTTCATAATTTGGAAGCCATGGTTCCATAACTTTTCCTAATCTCCTGATAATTTTGCTGAGCAAAAACAGTCAAATGAACATAAAACAGTGCTAATACAGTACAAAATAAGAAAACATTTTTTCTCACTATTTGCAATTTCAGATAATCAATTAAAAGAGCATTTATGAAACTCAGTAATGGAGGAGTTTAATAGGGATGTTTTCATAAGGAAAACGGAATTGGAACTAGCTAGCCTTCAACTTCAGGAGGAACATGGTTTAATCATGAGCACATATGTAGACTAGCATAGGCAAATGCACTGAGGTAAAAATAAAGTTTTTTGTGTATAGGAGCCATATAGTCCATAGAAAAACTACTGAGTTCTCATGGAGAATAAACTTATGTTCTTAGAGGAAGGAAGCAGAACATAAATTGGAATAGAATAGAGGCAGATGTAAAAAAAAACTTGAAATCCAATGATTTGCTTCTTTCTATAGAACAGAAACATAGCAAATTAAGATGAAAAAAATTAATCAATGTAATTGATAATATTGACAGAGTATATGGGGAAAATATGATCATCCCAATAAATTTGGAATGAACATTTGATAAAATTCAACACTCATTCATAGTCAAAAGCCTGTGCAAGCTAGGAATAGAAGGGAAGGTTATCAGTTGATAAAGGATTTATACAACATTTTCAGGTAATTCATATTTAATGGTGAATATTGAATATTTTTTTCAAAGGTGAGACAGTTATCACCAATTTAAAAAATATTATATTATGTTCCTAGGCAGTGTAATAAGAAAAATTCACATACAAACAAACCATAACTAGTAAGTGAATTTTGCAATGTTGGTATACAGTATCAATATGCAGAAATCAATTATATCTATATACTGACAACAAGTCATCAGGAAATAAAATTTAAAAATAGTACTATTTGCAATAGCATAAAATCATCTAATACCTACAGGTAAATATATCAAAAAACATTTAAAAATTTTATCCTTAAAACTACTAAACATTGTAGAGAGAAATTATACAAGACTTAAACAAATGAAGATATTTACGATATACATAAATTGTGTGATTCAATAATTTTGAGAACTAGTTTTCTCCAAATTGATTTATAATTTTAAAACTGTTAAAATCAGAACATTTTTTTAGAAACTGACAAGCTGATTCTAGAGTTTGTATCGAAATGCAAAGGACCTAAAATAGCCAGTATAATTTTGAACAAGTGGAGGATTTACATTACCAGAGTTAAGTCTTCCTACAGAGCTACTCATTAAGGCAGTATAATATTCATATGACAATAAATAAATCAGTGCAACAGAATACAGCCCAAAATTATATAATATCACATATATGTAGAGAATGTGTATTTTACAATACATAATACATATATTGTCAATATAATATAACATGCATAACATATACACATAACAAAATATAACATACATACATAACACACATGTGCATGTATATAACACACACACAACAATGCCTAATATAATATGTATTATATTGTATTATTAACAGTATATGCATAAATGTATATACGCATGTGTATATGTACACATGTATATATGTTATATTCTATATAGAATACATATGTGTCATGTGATTTATGATGGAGGTGCTAATAAAATTCAATGAGGGAAAACAGGTATTTCAATAAATGACAATAGAGTGAGGTGTCCACATGGATAAAAAGATAAACCATGGCTTCTACCTCACAAAATCTATTCAAGAAGGTTCTTATACCAAAATGTGAACACTAAATAAGTCAACTTTCTAGAACAGGAGTTGGCAAACTCTTTAAATAAGGAGCCAGATAGATATCTTAGGCTTTTGAGGCCATATAGTATTTCTTGAAATCATTTAATTCTGATATTGTAGCATTGAAATAGCCAAAGGCAATATGTAAACAGATAAGCCTGGCTATGTTTCAATAAAACTTTATTTATGAACACTAAAATTTAAATTTAACATAACCTCTGTGTCATTAAAATGTTTTCCTTTTGATTTTTTTAACTGTTAAAACTTAAAAAAACATTGGTAGGTACCATGGTTCATATAAAAACAGGTGATGGGTTGAATCTAGGCTGCAGGTGGCTGAGATCTGTTCTAGAAGAATGCATACTAGAATTTATTAATGATTTTGGAGTAGCAAAGTCTTCTTAAATATTTCTACATTACTAACCAAATAAGAAAAATTCTATAAGTTGTATTTCAACAAAATTTAAAACTTTGCATATGTAAATTTAAAATATTAACATGTATAAGCATCTATGAGTTGAAAGAATATATTGTAGTACATATACTGAGAAAGGACTTGTATACAGAATACATAAGGTATGCAATCAAATCAATTAAAAAGAAAAAGAGACACCGATTTTTTAATAAATGGACAAAAGTCTTGAATAGCTCTTCATAAAGGGGATATCCAAATGGCCAGTAAGCATGCAAACAGGTTCTCAACGTCGTCCGTAAGTAGGGAAGCTCCCAAACACCATGAGATACCATCTCACCATCACAATAGCTAAATTTTAAGAGAATAAAGTAAATGGCAACCTAGTGAGGACATAGAACAACTGTAACCTTCATTCATTACTGATGTGAATGTAAAATTATAAAACGACTTTGGAAAACTTTTTGGTAAATTCTACCAGTCTGAATATGTGCCTCCTATGATTTAGGAATTTCACACTTAGTCTATATAATTGAATCTGGCTTTTATCAATAATCAGCTAATATTCTGAGATCCATTTGCCAGATTCCTAAGCTTATCCCTTAATTGCTTTCTATTCAGATTTCAGAAAGAAAACTGATTTTTTTTATGCACTCTTAAATGTGAACACAGAGATTAAAAAGTTAACCACCTCAAAATGTCAATAGTTCTGAGTTTGAGAAAGTCTGCTCTCGTCTCTTTTTTCCATGTCGTACCCAGCTTCCTGGTTTCCTACTTTTCTGTCCTGGATTTTGCACAGGGTCTACCCTTTATCCCCTTCAATTATTCACAACAGTTTAGCCTGTGTTCTTGCATCTCAGTGTGAGACCACTCCTAGGCCCTAGTGAAGGAGAAGGGAAGTACTCCCATGTTACACCAGGTGTTTTAAATATTAAGGTATTTACTTAAAAACTTAGTATTATATTAAATTAAATATTTTAATTAAAAATTAAATTAAATTTAAAATATTAACGCATTTTCTCAAACAAAGGGAATGCTCTCCCTAAGAGGAACTGCAATGCACATACATCTTCCTATCTCATTATTACTAATATAAAAAATGTGCAACTGACCTAAAATTCACAGTAATAATTTAAACTGAAGACTCATCATGTACTAAGTGGTCCAAAATTCATTATGGAACACAGTTCTAAATCAATTTCAGTTACAATAAATACAGATAACATACTTATTATAGTTGTTTTAACTGCTGTACTCTCTTCATAATTATAAAAATGTTATTATTTAGCACGTACTAAAGTTACTGGGAAGAGAAATGCTCAAAAATAATAAAGAATTTCAAAGCAATATCGATCATGATAATCTTCTTTTCCTTTTACAAAATGTCAGGATATTACTTTTGTGTAGCAAAAGCTGTATGCTTTGGAGTAATATTGAGTTAGTGGTGAGATGGAGTATTGATAGGGGATGTATTGATTTATTTGAAATAGCTACAACAAATTTTCTAAAGATGATATGATAATTTTTTACCTCAAAATAATTGAGTTTTGATCATGATGTGAAACACTGCAACACTTTTGATGAGCTGGACATGAGTCTGGCCAAATAAATCCTCATGGGGTCATATGTGGGACACATGTCCTAAGAAACTCTTTGCACTTTAAGTTGCTTTCTCAGATTCTAGGAAGCAGCTGAAAGTCATCATTGCTAGTCTGAATCCCTTAGCTACTGTCTGGGAAATCAAATGGCCTCGAAGGCACCCTCTGACCCCGACATCAGGTGCCTGAGTCATAACCACTACATGGCTTTAAATAGCAAATTAATCTCCCATGTTTGGTTTCGTTTGCTTTTTAGTTCCCTTGTTGTAGCAGAGCTGTACTGTAAAGGCTACATGATAAATATGTCTTTTGCCCAGCACAATAATCTTTATCAACAACAAAGACAATAAGTTATTTCACACTTCATTTACAGCCATCATTTAGTGAATTATTTTCAATGCTCAACCTAAAGTATCAGAAGATATTTATAAACACATGCAGGGATAGAAATACGGTGTTTTTCCTCCTCTGCAGTCTCTCTGACATTTCTTAGCTAATGAGAGATTAAATGAGGAATCTGATCATTGTGTGGATCGTCTCTATAAAGTGTTGTTGATAGTCTCAATTCCAACATCATTTCAAAACAACACCAAAGCCCCAGGAGGGACACAGCATAAATTTAGAAACTTTCCATGTTACATTTTTAATCTTACCTAGGTAGGTTTAGTCACACAGGAGTTTTCTCTTTAAGATTATGTTGCTCCTTTTCCTGAAGTTTGCAAAGGTACTCATTGTGTGAGTTGAGATGGTCATCATAACTTTGTTGGACTGAAACAAAACTTGGTACGTATTGAAATTATTATTTCAACTATAATTAATTTATGTATACCCTGTGTCTCCGGTTATAAACTCATTGAAGCCAGGCGCTCTACTCTTTAGGGGCATCTAGAAGTGGTTGAAAAACTCTTAGTTATTATTGGCTACTATTAAATGTATTTGGCAAGATATTACAGGAAAAAGAAAAGATCATAAGAAAAAGTGGCATTTTATAAGCACAAATGAAAAAGAATAGAGAAGACCTAGAGCTTTGAGACCCCAAAGAATTAGGAAATCTTACCGCTCCCAAATACAGGAAATAAGAGACAAGGGTTCCTGAGTTGGTCTTGTGGCCAATGTCAAGTTGAGGTTGTGGTATTACAAATATGCAGTTTCTGGCTACTACTAAGTGGCTACTACTAAAAGTGGCTACTACTAAGTAGAGAGAGAGGTGTGGTGGGATTGAAAGATGTAATAGAATAGAGCAAATTTGCAAATCACATCTAGGAAAAACTTTATGTGAATATTGGTACATGAAACTAGTTAGAAGAAAAGAGCATAGATAACTTTTCACAGGAAATGCATTGCCTAAAACACTAAAAGCTGAGAATAAAAATTTCTTGGTTCAGAATTAAAATACACTTAAGTTCCCCCTCCCATAAGTGGGAGCATGTTCCAAAATCTGTGCCACCTACAAGAGGGTGTATTTCCTAATGCCCACTTCAGATGCAGCCATGGAAGTAAATGCAGAAATACCCCTTCCCTACTGAAGTCAGAAACTGGACTATAGTGATAAGTGGAAGATGAAGTCTCATTAGGGAACTTCACCACTCACTGCCAGTTCAAGAAAATTTATGATGCCTGAACCATAGTATTATTGCCAACCAAAAACTGCTGAATGTCCTTCATTGTTTCCTTTTTAAATGGGAGTTTTATATAGCTCCTGTCCCTGCGCTACCATTGCCTCTTGGGTGTGTATGTGGTGTGGACTGGCAAATACACTCTCCTTCTGTAGTACAGGTGTGTTGTTTTCCACGAACCCCTCAAAACGTTGCTCTGTCTTGATTCTAAAATGATTTTATTTGATGATAATCAATGATATTGATATATTTCACCACTAATTCTTAGTTTTTTAAATTTTTTGAAGAGTTCCTTTTCAACAAGTCTTTCAAAGTCCACAAGTACTCGTATGCATATGCTCATTTGGATGGTGCCAAGGTCATCCCGCACGAGAAGTGAACTCAGAGCCAGTTACACAACATTAAACTCTACAGAACCCATTGAACTGCCTTAGTCCAAATCAACCACTTACATGTAAGGCAAATTGTTGGAACTCCTCTTTCTGTGTCACGCGTTTCCACATTTACTTATTAATTTACAAATTAAATGTCACTTATTAAGCACTTACTATGTGTCAGACATTATGCTAAGCACTAAGGACATATTGATAAATCAAACAAATCATCCTTTCTAGGAGTCTTTTACATGCTGTTGGAACCGTAATGCTGGACAGTAACTACGCATTTAGAGAGTAAGTAGTCTGCTGGCAGTTTGATGGTTTTACTGGAAAACACATCAGAATATTTTACATACCTTTCATAAATATGAAATGTAAATGATTTTTTGATATTTAAATTAAATTTATTGGGGTAACATTTGTTAATAACATTATATAAATTTCAGGGGTGCAACATTATACTTTGACAGCTGTATACCCTATTTTGTGCTCACCACACAAAGTCTCATCTCCTTCTGTATGATTTCACTCATATGCAGGGCATAAAACAAAAAGCAACAAATTAACAGACAAAACAAATAAACAAAAAACTCATAGACACAGACAACATAACGGTAGGTAGTTCCCGGAGGGGGAGGGGGATTGGGAGGAGGACAAAGAGGGTCAAGGGAGTCAAATACGCAGTGATGGGAATGCTGTTAGTTCTGATTTTCACAGACAGTCTCTGATGTTATATTGTTAAAGGTTTAGCATAAGCTGTAAGGACTGACCTGGTCAGTTTATCTTGACTAACATACTGTTAAGGAAGCACTTGTCTCAATTAATTGTTAAAAACTCAGTGCTATTCTTTTTCTTTGCTAAATTTGTTTTATTTTTATGTTATTTAATTGTATCATAGTTATAAAAATAAATTAGTATCTCAAAAGTTATTCACAAATATATAAAAGAAATCAATAAAAGTACTTGAAAAGAAGGTTTTATTGGCCACTCAATCTGTTTTTCCCCAATCCCTCCGAGTATTGTTTATTATGAAGCTTTGTCAATAAGTGGCATAAATTCATCAAAGATTTCTTGTCATTTTAAAGTACAATGACCTTTTCTATGCTCCAGCCAATATTTCCAGAGTAGGGTAAAATAATGCTTTCAGCGTAAAAAGCCTTCATTCAAAGGCACAAAACTAGATACTAGTAACAGGATTGCTAAGAAGTTGTAAAACCTGCACGCTTTATCGAAAATACTTCAGAGTGGCAGCAGAATGATCAATTGTTCTTTAATCCGAGACATGCTTGAATATTGTATAAGTGGCATACAATACAGAGGTTTAATTGCTATGTGCAAACAGACATTTTTACATTGCAGTTGGATAAAACAATTAGATTTTCATTTAAATAATGATTATTTTAAGAAACAATATAAACTAGAAATGGCATTTGGTTCATAATTGACGTAGTTTCAGCTATCTGATCAACAAGGCAAGGCATTATCGCATGAACAAAAGAGGCTGCGCAACAATGACACTCCACTCACCATACTAATTAAAGAAAGCTGGAAGTCAATAATATGCCTCCTAATCTTGATTTGGTAATGAAGAGAATAATTAAAATTGAAAATACAATGAAATTTTAGGTATGCTTTTTCAGCAGGTGTACCCACCCGCGCTACACACAGTATGTTGAGTATCTAAGACAGGTACTCACATATTTATCTCTGATAGAAGGAAGGAGAAGATGTAGTTTAAAGAAATAATTTCTTCAAGTGACTGATAATGCCAAAGGGACATTAACGATTCTGAGTAACATAAGCTAATAACTATCGTGGTTTTTAGCACAAGACTGTCAGGATTTCTAAAAATAACTGAACTATCTTCCAAATTACTTCACTGCCAAGAGATTGACTTTTTACTGCACTCATCGGCAGAAACCGTCAATCATGTGTTACTGGACATGTTTGGGAATATCATTAAATTTCCTCAGCTGGAACATAAATGTCTCCCAGCACTGAGTACATTGAGAGATTGATTAAAAAGTAGTTACTATTATCATCCAAGTTAAAAGTTTCCAACCACTAGCTTCTGAAGGGGAGGTAGTCAACATTTGGTGTCTGATGGAATGCTGAGCGGCCTTCAGTGGGAAAGAACAAGGACTTCACAATTGCATGTGAAGAGCCAGAACCCTGTGACAGATGCATATATCAGTCAAGGGTCAGAGCAGGAACGAGATAGCATACTCAAAAAGATTTCACAGAAAATAAATGTATTATATAAACCACGTACAGGGATGTCATCAGGGTTACTTGATGTTACACGGTGGGGCGTCTAACAACCAGCAATAATGCTGGTATCACCCTTAGGCCTGAAGGAGAAGGACTTGGATTTTCAGAGACTGGTGAAAGTGGGGCCTGCCAACCGTAGTCCTAGACACAGAAGAATGCATCTCCCTCCAGGGAGTATCAGCAGAACATGGGAAGAGAGTGAAAATTAAACTCTCCACTTCTCTCTTTTCTTGCACTCCAATCTTCTAACCCGTTCTTCCAATTAGTCAGTTGCAACTGGTGGTCAGAAGGCAAGGGAACCTGGGTATTGTCTGGTCTTCTAGGACACAGAACAGCACAGAGGAGGGCAGAGTATGATCACAGAGAGTGGGGGTTACAGGGCCACAGGAGTGGATGCCGTTCAAGGAACAATTGCAAAAACAAACAAGCCATCTAGTGCTGGATCCATTTCTTTTTCTTTTCTTTTAGTACTTGAACACTTGCCCATCTTTCAGATTTCTGGCTTCCCTGTGGAAAGGGTTTGGGTTTCTCCTTGCATGAAAGTCTCTTTCTGCCTGACTACACTGCTCTTTTCAGGATCTGATACATGGCCTATCATCCAGCTACAACCCCATTAATCCAGGACTCTATTTCTAATTAGTTCCTTACTGCCAAGATATGGCATATATCTACTTTTGAGTAGATTGTCCACTGTCAATGTTGACTTTCAAGGGGAAGGGTGAAAAATGATTAATTGGCAGAGGGGAACTTCTAGCCCTGGAACTGATTGTATCTGAATTACAGTGTTTTTCTTTCCTCAAATTTATAACAGTATTGGTTGTTTACCAATCAGAGGATGCTAGTGTCATTAAAAATACAGAATACTCATCAGAGCATTTTACCTTTCAGAAACTATAAATAATTATGAAGCCAAATCACTACCATTTATTTAGTGCTCACCAAATTCTTGACATGCATACCCCTATTTCTCGAAAAGTGTCATCAATCCCATTGTAAAGATGAGACAACCGATAATCAGACAGCTTCCTTCCATAACTAACTCAAGGCTGTATGGTTAGTGAAGGACTAGCCATTCATGAATAACCATTCCAGGATTTTCATGTCAGTTTTCATTATGCAGATTTTAGCGAGAACAATTACAAGCTCTTTGGGGGAACCCTCTCCAACAGAACTAGCCCAAAGGCTGCCTGTGTGGATAATAGAAATGCCCTACTATAGGAAGGAGGTTTGTCTTCAGCAATGGAATGCTTTTTCATGTATTCAATATAATTCTTAATGAAGTGTCTCTGGCTACCTTATTTTAAATTGTACAGCCCACCCTCTCCATATTTCCAGACATTTTACCCATTCCCCCTTTTGTGAATTATTTTGTTTCTTCACTAAATTAGAAGCTCTAGGATAGCACAGGATTTTGTCTGAATTAGTCACTGTCATGTCCCTGGTGCTTAGAATGGTACCTGATATATATAGTAAGTGCTCAATAAACACTTGTTGAATGAATACATACCAATTTATTCTATCCAGATCCTTATCCTGGCTGTTTCTCTGTTTTCTCTGGCTGTTCATGTGTTAAGACTAATCATTTTTGTGTATTTATATTTTTGTACTTTTAAAATTTATACTCAGTAATAAGTAAGCTAAGGTCTGTCAAATCAACTTCATGAGCAAGATCTGTATTTTCTGCACGGGGCCATACTCTATAAAGCTGTCCGAGTCCTTTTACTGTTGAGAAATGTGTATTGCTTCCAGTACATTTTCAGAAATGAGAACTTAAATAACAGAGGTATCTGATGACACTCTGTTGGTGGCAAAATTAAGAAGAATTGTGGGTGTGTATTTATGTAAAATACACACATGCAGGAAGGATGGGCTGTGTGCAGAAATATGTAAATATAAGTAACTGTTTAATTTTATTTTGAGGGTCCAAAATCTTATTTGAAGTTAACCATAAATGAGAAAATGTCTTTAAAACCCCCAAAAGCCTATTTAAAATCCTAATTATGCACACTTTTTAAGAAATGCCAAATGGTGATTACTTGGAGAGAACTAGGAAGGAACCGACCCTCACAAAAGGGCATGTCCTTTCCTAAGACAAAATTGACTGCATATGCACATATTTGGTTTTAATTACAAAAAAATCTCTTTTTCTTATTCATAAAATATGAGGCATTCTGAGGCTCCTTTTTCCTTTTTTTGACACTCAGAATAAAAAAACTTTGATTTAAGAAAGTCACAGATATATACCAACCTTAACTCTGCTGCTAATTAATGTTATCAAAAGACTTAGCAGGATTATTCTGCAGCCCTTTTATCTCTGCCTGATGAGTAGCTTCAAATAGCCTCCCATCTCCCATTACCAGTTGGATATCATCTAAAAACTGAGTAATAGCAGCCACCATCCCCAGTAAAAATAACACAGCCTCTTCCTCCAGAATATGAAAAGAAGATAAGCAGCCACATAATTATCTAATGACCATTTTTTTTTTCCCTAAGGTAGTTGTAAGGTCAAGATTAGCCGGGAAAGGAGTACCAGAATATTTTTTCTTCTTTGACAGTAAGCAAAAAGCCTTTTTACTTGAAACTCTTTTATATAATTATTTCCATATTTTTTCTGTATGCACACACAATTCTTGCACACTATTTTAATTTTAGAAAGAAACAATCTCTGCATTCTCAGCCATGTGTATTTAGATTGTCTAAAATGTTCAAGGTGAATTGACTTTAAGAGTGTATTGCACTGTACTGTAGGAAAAATGGCTGGGATTTTGGAAACATATCTCCAGAAATTCCTTGAGAGGATGAGCCATGGCTTACGTGTTCCTGTCATACTCCACATGACAGTTTGCATGGAATATTATGAGATGACATTTAACTTGGTGCAAATATATAAATGACTCTTATCTTTTCCAAATGTACTTACAAAATCATGTCTTCTGCATGGAATTCCATGATTTGCAAAGTACATTTTAGTTTTCTATATTGCTATTAAAATCAGTTTGTGCTATAAATGACATAATTTCTTGTTTTAGTAAATTTAGGGATATACATTTTTATATTAAGATTTAAAGAATACATTGCATGGTTTGGTTTTCATTATTATAAAAGAAAAGGAAATACTATAAACAAGTAAATGCAGGGATATTTTTAATTGGCTTCTGAGTCAAAATATTTTCCAGAAATGGAAATGAAAACATGCAAAGTAGCTCCACATCTTCCATAACATTTCACAATAAGAACTAAAGTGAAAATTTTATTATCAGCTCTAGCAATTAAAAAATATTTATTCCAATGTAATTTGCGGTAGGATTAGGGGGAAAATCATTGGTGTATGATTTCATTCATCCCACAAATCAAGAAAATATCACCTACCCATGGCTTGAAATAACCATTTTCCCCCTAAAAAACGTCATATTTTAGTAGCTTATAAGAGCTAATAGATAATCAGCATTTGGGAAAATATTTTAACCAAACTTCTTCCCCTCTTCTCTCACAAGCTGAATTGCTTGCTATGTCTGAGAGTAATACCATTGTAGTGTCAGATAATTTACAGTAAACACACATCCTCTTAATCACATTACAGAAGCTTAAATAGATTTGTAAAACCATTAAAAAATCAATACTTAGCTTTTAGGTGATGAATTCATTAATGGACTGTGAATGCTTGGAGTCTGCATTGCCCAGCATGCCTATGGCTTTTCCTACCATCACTCTCAATGGGGACAGTCTGAGAAGTAACATGATGTAACTAGCTGGGGAAGTGCTGATAAAAATATATCAACCCCTGATTCTCAATACCAATATTCCGGTAAAAACTGCTTTTTTTTGGTAAGAAGTGAAGTTCAGTATTTTTCTGTTGCATACAGTGATGGAAGAAAGAAACATTTAATTGATAAATGAAATGCAGAGAAAAAAGAATCGGGGAAGTTCCAATTCTTGTTAATTAATCAGGCAATAGGGGACACTACGCACAAGGGTAGGGCAGGAAATTGTGAAGGACTCTAAGAACTGGCGAGTGAGATTTCATTGTTTACTCCATAAAGTTATTTTAAAAGTCTTTTTTTGAAAAAATAGATTATATATTCCTGTTTTCACTTGGGTTCATTTTATTCTATCTTTCTTCCACTACTTCTTTCCAATTCTTTTAAAACTTCTTCCTAAAATATACCAGCTAGGACTTTTACAGGAAAGTATAATCAGATACTGGTCCCTGCCTTCAAGAGCTTATGCTCCACTTGGATAGTAGACCACTATTAACAACAGAGTAGTCATTGCAGCTGAGGAAGGTCTATGTTTTGAGGGTGTAAAACATATAATTTTGGTGATGATCTTTAAGAATACCAGTTTATAAATATGAACTTAAATATGAAGGCTTTTCCTGTGGGCTATGATTTCAGCCAGACCTTGGTTCTCACTGAGAACAATTAGGAAAGCTTAGAACATTTTCTAACAATGTCTGTTGAAAGAAACTGGGGAGCTATTGTGGCAACAAATACTTTTGGAAAATAATCTCTGAGGATGGGAATCCATACAGAGAAGAAAGAATCCACGTTTGATTTCAGGACATTTGCTGATTCTGGATAGGGGAAAAAGGCTTCGGTTCCAAAATCTTGAACACAGAGCCTTTACTGAGAAGCAGAATAATCAGCAGAAATGTTGGCAGTCTTGTAGGAACAGAGACCAAAATTATAGTCTTGAGGAAACAAGGCCCCAATTAAGCTAAAAATCAGTAACAAAAGATAACCAAAAGTTGCTCAACTTCTGGTAAATTAAGTTACACATGTTTAAGTAATCAGCTGGTCAAATAAGAAAAAAAATGGAAATAAAAATATTATTGATTCTGTGATAGTAAAAATAAGACATCAAATGTTTGGGAGTTTGGGATACAGCTAAGGCTGAGTTAAGAAATAAAAGTGCAATTTTGCATTTATACGAGGTCTGTTCAGAAGGTATCCAGCCACATGACATGAAAAATAGAGACATTTACTGAAGAAGATACAAGATAGAAGAAACATTGTACACAGGATGATGATGCCCCAGTCCCTGTCAAAGTAGCCATCTGGGGACCTCATGCAATTCTCCCAGTCACCATCAGCGGCCCCATTGTATTTTCCTGAATCTCATTGAAGGTCTGAAATCTCTTCCCTTTCAAAGGTGATTTTAGTTTTGGGAAAAGCCAGAAGTCGCAGGGTGACAAATCTGGGCTATAACAAGGCTGAGTCACCTGGGTGATTTGATGTTTCACCAAAAATCTCTGCATGAGACATGATGCATGAGTGGGCTGCCAAGGCCTGAATGCTGGTTGTTATGAGCCCTGCTCCTCTTCTCCACCCTAATCCAATCTCCAGTGGTCAAGATCCACAGATTCCTCTCACAGTATGTGAGAGGTGAGACCCAAGAGGCCCTCCCAGGAAGCATCCCACAGTTTTGGAAAAGCCGGAGGTCTACTTTGTTCTCTCTTTTTCCCACTGGATAAAGCATGGGCCCCAGTCACCCTCTTGGTCCTGTGCTGTGCTGGTCTGGGGGAAGGGTGATGCAGGCCGTGTAGCTGTTCCTCTGACCCCTGTGAAGCAGTGCTTCTCAGTCCATGTGGTCTGGCGGCGATTCTGCCTTACCCCGTGATCTTGGATTTTCACAGTTTTGTCATGTCTGTGAGTAGTTTCTTGTTCATCCTCTTGTGAGAGAGATTGAAGTTAGAAATGAACTATGTCACTATCTTGATGGTGCCACTTCATCAGCATAACCTTCATACCAAAGCTGAATGTCATTAGAAAAGGAAGTTTTGAGGCTCTTTATGTAATTAGATGCAGAAATCTTAGGTGAAATAATACCCAAAGTTTGAAAACTTCATTTGATAAAATTTAATACCTTTCATGATAAAAATTCTGAACACATAATACATATATAATGATGACTTATCTAGAAATTACAAAATAGCATATAAACTATTAGAAATAATATGTAAAGTTAAAAGTTGTTTGATATGCTGTAAATATACAAAGTTATTACTTAGCAGTAAGAAGAATGCATAGAGAATAAAATTTTAAAAGCAATTATATTTAGAAAAATTAAATTAAAAACTTTAAATGACTAGAAATTAATCTACCAAAAGTTGCACTATTATTCTACTATAAAATTATAATTATTAAGAGAAATTATGGATATCTAGAAAAATGAGGAAGCTAACATTTTTGTGAATTGTAAGACTCAATAACATTTTTAAAATGTTACTTCTTCATTAACTAATATATATGTGTGTGTATATACATATTTTTATTGTATATACAATAAATGTTGGACCTACATCCAACATTACTCTATCCAGCAAAAGTATCATTTAGAATGGGAGGGCAGAGAAAGTGCTTCTCAGATAAGGTCAAGTTAAAGGAGTTCATCATCACCAAGACCTTATATGAAATGTTAAAGGGACTTATCTAAGAAAAAGAAGATCAAAACTATGAAGAGTAAAATGACAACAAACTCACAGCTACCAACAACTGAACAACAAATAAAGCAAAAACAAAAATAAAAACAAACTAAGCAAACAACGAGAACAGGAACAGAATCACAGAAATGGAGATCCCATGGAGGGTAATCAGGGGAGGAGGAGCAGGGGGAAGAATGGGAGAAAAGGCACAGGGAATAAGAAGCATAATTGGTAGGTACAAAATAGACAAGAATAGTATACGGAATACTATTCTTGTACAAAATAGGGACAAGAATAGTATAGGAAATGGACAAGTCAAAGAACTTGTGTGTATGACCATAGACATGAACTAAGGGGGAGGGTAATGCTGGAGGGAGGTGGGTGCAGGGTGGAGGGGGAGAAAAAAATGGGACACCTGTAATAACATAATCAATAAAATACACTTAAAAATATGTACCATTTTTTGCCTGGCTTCTTTCACTAAGTATAATGCATTTGTTATTCATCCATGTTGCGTGTATCAGTAGGTTTTATTTTTTAATTGTTGAGCAGCATTCCATTTAATAGATACATCTATTCACCTATTGATAAACACTTGGGTTGTTGGTAGTTTTGGGCAATACAAACAAAGGTATGAAAATTCCTCTAGTTCATTTCTCTCACAGAAATATCTAGGGGTAGAATGGCAGGAACATATGAAAATTATGTATTTTAAGTCTAAATACATTGCCAAATTCTTTTCCAACTGGTTGTGCTATTTCTTGTCCACATCAGTGGTATATGAGAATTCCAGTGACTCTATCCTTGTCAACCCTTGGTATGACCAGTATTTTTAGTTTTAGTCCTCCTAATAGGTGCGCAGTGTTATCTCATTCCAGCTTTAATTCACATTTACATGATGACTTATGATTTGAACATTTTTATATGCTTACTTTTTATCTCTGTCTATTCCTTGTTAGAGTGGCAGTTCAAATCTCTTGCCCACTATTTTAATGAATTGTAGATTGTTATTTTTTTTTCCTTTAACTTATGAGTTGTAAGCATCTTTTATACATTCTGGGCATGAGTCCTTTATCAGATTTATGATTCAAGTAGTTTCTCTTAATCTGGTCTGTCTTTTCACAAAGCAGAAATTGTTAATTTTGAGGAAATCCAACTCATAAATATTTCCCCCTCTTGGCTGTGTTTTTATTATCATAGCTATAAAGTTTTTGGCTAAGCCAAGATTACAAAGATTTTTCTCCTATTTTCTTGGAAGTGTTTTAATTTTACATTTAACACTTTGGTCTGTTACCCATGTTGAATTACATTTTGCGTCTGTTACCAGGGATACATTGAAATAATCCTCCCTCCTTCCTTTTTTTCTTTCTTCCTTCCTGTTTATTTTTCTTCCTTTATTTTTCTCTTTTTCCCCTTCCCTATCTCCTTTTTTTCCCTTGCAAATAGATATCCAGTTATTCCAGTGTAATTTGTTGAAATTACTGTACTTTCTTTACTGATTTGCCTTTTACCTTTGTTGAACTTGTCTCTAGTATTATTTATTACAACAAAAATCAATTTCTCTGTATCTATGGGCCTATTTCTGGACTCTCTATTCTTTCAATTTACTTGTCTATGTGGACCTAAATACTACACTGTATTGATATTGTAGGTTTAAATTAAAAGTTGCAATCAAGTAGTGTTAGCCATCCATTTTTTCCAAAGTTGTTTCATTTGTTATAGGTCTTTTGAATTTGCATAAGAACTTTAGAATCACCTGGTCAATTACCATAAAGCTTCTGGAATTTTGAATATGATTGTATTAATCAAAATCCCATTGTGTTAATCTGTTAATCAGTATAGAGAAAATTGACATCTTAATGGTATTGAATCTTCTACACCATTGTGATAGTGTATCTTGCCATTTAATTAGGTCTTATTTAATATTTCTCAGGAACATTTTGTAGTTTTCCATGAACAGGTCTTTTATATCTTGTCATTTCTAGATATTTCATTTTTGACATTTATTTAAACATTTTAAAACTTCAATTTATAATTGTTCAGTTCTAGAATATAGAAATGCAATTGATTTTGGTTCATTGACTTTTTTTTTAATCCAACAACCTTGCTAAATTCACATTATTTATAGTAATGTTTTTGCTGATTTCATTGGATTTTTTCTACATAAGGAATCCTACTGTTGTGAATAAAGGCAAGTGTACTTCTTTTCTAATTTGGGTATCCTTTATTTCTTTTCCTTGACTTATTGCAATGGCTAGTACATTCAGTACAATGTTGAATACAAGAGATGTGAGCAGACACATTGGAACCGAAAGGACAAGAAACTGCATCCCAACTAACTTAATTGAAACAGCTGCAAGAAAACTTAAAGCAATAGATAGTTAACACTGAATTTCTTATGAATAGATAACAAAAAGAAAAGATTTGGGAAATAAGCCGATATAATTTTAAAAATCTCATGTATCCTCTTATTTATTTTCATTTAGCAATGTTATTTTCAAGGTGCAGAACATCCATCTTTTATTATGTAATAGTTATCACACCTACCAGACTACCATAAGTATGTTTGGAGCTTTAATTTAAGATAACAGGTGAAAGTTATCTCTTCTGAGGCCAGAGTGGAAGCAACCGTGTTCCTGCAATTAGATAAAGACACAAGTAAAGACGGAGTGTAGGCTGATTTCCCCTCTCATTTCAGCTTTGAAGAACTGGGGACTCAATGTTGAATTTTAGTCTACACAGAAACTTCAATATATGTTACCACATCTGCTATAAAGGCGCTGAATTGTGTCATGCAAAATGTAAGAGGAATTTCCATATGGAGTAGACCCAAAGAACATTTTTATAATTAGAATTTGCTACATACTTCACTAGTATTCTAGGTATAATTATGTTAGGAAAATGTTTTCCCAACACTTAAAACATTGTATAATATTCAAGTTAAATAATGTCCAAAGCAAGTAGGCATTTTTTTGAATCACTTACAAGAAATTGTATATTTTATGGAGGTCCTGTTATACCCTTCAATTTTTCACAAATGATGCTTTTAGATAGAAAAGAAATCCACAGCCCTGTATATCCACTTACTGAGTCACTAAAAGGCAGTGGCCCAATGCAAATATTATAATAAAAGATGAAGCTAAGAAGGACCAAATAAGAAGCAGAGATCAAATGGAAAATGCTCTTTCCAAAATGAAACACTTAGTCCAGGAAAGTCCTGGGTGTCAAACCTTGAACCTCAGAAGGTCTTGGCTCTGTGTCGTGGCCTCCAGCATGACTGTGTCTGCTACACTCCATGTGGCTCCTGGTGACAGGCACTCAAGTGTGGAGAAAGACAAACCATTCCAGCCCAGGGCTGTCTGAAGACAACATCTTATTCAACAGTGTTGCTCAGTTTGCTGTTATCGAAATTCCTCTTTCCAACCCCAAATCCAGAGATCACACTGTCCTCTGTGGGCTCATGCAGGGGCTCCCTCTGCAGTGTCCCATGTGGGATACAGGCCCCTTTCTCACTCTATCAACCACAATGGAAGTCCACTTAAAGTATCACCAGCTAGTAACTAGTGACTCCTGTGAGTAAACGCCAGTGCAACTGATGTGGATAACTTGTATTAAGTCCTATCATAGGAATCGTTCAGGGGGGAAGTGCTTTCATAGAAAGGAATGGCTGAAATGAAGGTAATGTCAGGAACTGGGATTAATCACCTTGTGGAGGAGGAAACACTGGTTGAAACTGGCCGTGCATCTATTCTCAGTCCCGACTTTCAGGTGAAAAGGAAGAATTTCCCATGTTTCAATATTGGGCACCTACTTGTGCCATTGTGTTGCTTTCACATGCATTGTCTCTTTTAACTCTTTCAATAAAAAGTGAAGAAAAAAGCCAGAGGGGTTCGGCAACTTTCCCACAGGGATCAAAACCCATCTGTACACAAAACCGAAGTCAGATCACGTTATTCCCCCTTCATGACACACTGATGGTTTCTAATCACACTTGAAGTAAAATCCAGACTCCCCATCACGTTCTGCCAGGTCTCAGGTGTTTGAGCTCTGTCTATGTCTGCCTTTATCTCCTGTAGTTTCCCCTGCAGTCCGGTAGTCCCATGGCCTCCTTGCTATACTCTTCTAGCATAGCAAGTCTGCTCACACACAAGATCTTTGCCTAACCTGGTCCCACTGTCTGGAAGGTTCTTTCCTCAGATATCTGGATAGTTTACTCCAGTCTCCACTCAAATGTCTCCTCCTCTGAGAAGCTTTACCTGCTCTTCTGTATAAAAGAATATATACCAACCTAAATCATTCTGCATTCTTTTATCCCACATTATTTTTCTTTGAGTGTGTTTCCATTATATGTTAGCAATGTTACATTATATCTTATCATATCAAATTTTTGTGGGGGGGGGCTCCACCAGCAGGGCCTCCCCATCTGCCATGGATGAGAATAAATCTACCAAGACACGATCTGCTTGGGGAGAAAACATGGCCAATCTCTCAAAGGAGAAGGGCCAGGAGCCTTTTTTCCTCAATGGGCTTTTGTTGGATTTATTTGCATAGGAATACAGGGCCTATACATAAAGTTCATCAATCATTGTTAGGCAGTAATGATCAAACAATAGATAACATTAAAAGAACTATGAGGGCTTATTCTGAGGCAGGGTCAGTTAGCTAAAGGGCTATAAAACTTTGGGAAACAAACTCATTTCATGCTTGGACCCTTATCAGAAAACTAAGGGCATTCTTAGCAAAGCAGGTTTCACAGGGTTCTATGATTCTTTCTTAGGCCTGATTGCCCCAGGGAACCCACCTTTTCCAGCACAGGGCTACACCACCCTCTGTCCTTGTTTCAGGCTTAAGTCAAGCAGGGGAAGTAAGGCAGCCAAGAGATGAGGAGACTTCTTGCAGACAGAATGAGGACTCAGGCTATGTTAAAGCCAAGGGGTGAGGGTCCATCACGCCCTTTTTCTATAGCACCCCAAGTCCTTCCCTGAGGGCCTCTTTGTGACCATGCCTATCTTAGGTCATCCCTCCCTTGAGGAATCTTAGGCGTCATTGGCTAACTGGTCATCCACTGGGGGGCCAGGCAGGGTAAAGTAAAGGGGGCAGAGGAGGCACCCCTGCCAGGGAGATAAGCTTTGTGTCCTTAGTGGCTTATGGTCCTAAGGTCTCTCACTCAGCCTTAGCATTGGGGGTTACACATTTACATAATTTACCCCCCATTATGTAAGTTACACACTTACATAATGGGGGTTAATTTTGCCACACTTACATAAAGGCATATGAGCAAGAATTTTTATTATTATCCCTATTCTACAGGTGAAAACATGTTATGTTCAGAAAAATTAAATAATATGTCACAAAACTAATGTAGAGCAGTTGGTATATGAAGCCAGGTATGTCTCACTATTGAATTCATGCTCAAAATAACTGATAGACATACCCTTATTGTCTTCTTAATGATTTTGCTATATTTATCCCTTACTAGAATCAGTGATTTTAGTCCTTTCCCTTCTTGTGCAGGAGAGAAAAGTTGAGACTAAGAGTAGTTTAGAGACTAGGAAACATAGGAAAATATAGAACTTGTACTTCTTTACACTTTCCTGAAGAAAGGATAGAAGCCTGTAACTAATAAAATATCTGTTGGGAGTGTTAGCTACCATCAAGAAGGAAATGTTTAGCCCTGGCAGGTGTGGCTGTTAGTTGGAGTGTCATCCTGTAAACCAAAAGGTCGCAGGTTCGATTACCAGTCAGGGCATATGTCTAGGCTGTGGGTTCAGTCCCCAGTTGGGGTGCTTAGAAGAGGCAACTGATTGATGCTTCTGTCTCACATCAATGTTCCTCTCCCTCTCTCCCTCCTTCCCCTTCTCTCTAAAATCAATAAGCATGTCATCAGGTGAGGTTAAAAAAAAAAAAAGGAAATGTGTAGGTACTTCCTGACAACACTAATCAGAACAGTACATTCACTGGCAAAATTCTCTAAGGAGGACATACAAAGGGCCCATAGACATATGAAGGGATGCTCACCATCAGTAGTCATCAGATAGATGCAAATTAAAACCACAATGAGATACCACCTCACATGGTCAGAATGGCCATCATAAACATATCAACAAACAACCAGTGCTGGCAAGGCTGTGGAGGAAAGGGAACCCTAGTGCCCTGTTGGTGGGTATGGAATTTCCTCAGAAAACTAAAAATGGAACTGCCTTTTGAGCCAGTGATTCCACTGCTGAGATTATACCCTAAGAATCCTGAAACACCAATCCAAAAGAACCTTTGCACCCCATGTTCATAGCAGTGTTATATACAAAAGCCAAGTAGTGGAAACAGCTTAAGTGCCTATCAGTAAATGAGTGGATCAAAAAACTGTGGTACTTTTACACAATGGAATACTGAGTAGCAGAGAGAAAGAAGGAGCTCCTACCCTTTGTGATAGCATGGATGGAACTGGAGAGCATTGTGCTAAGTAAAATAAGCTAGGCAGTGAAAGACAAATACCATATGATCTCACCTATAAGTTGAACCCAATGAACAAAATAAACAAACAAGAAAAATAGAACCAGAGGCCTGGAAACAAGGAACAGACTGACAGGGAACAGAGGGGAGGGAGGGAGGAAGTGGGGAAGAGAGGAAAGAAGGGGGAGGGTCTAATTAAAGAACAAGTGTAAATGACCCATGGACATGGACAACAGGGTGGGGACTGACTGTAAGAGCAGGGTGTGGCAGGACAGGAGAGAGCAACAGGGGAAAATTGGGACAACTGTAATAGAACAACAATACAAAATAAATAAAATATACAAATGTAAGTCAATTTTCACAGCCACACACACACACAAAGAAAAATAAGTGAAATTTACATTTGGAAGTGTGGACCATGTGTGAATAAAATAAAAATCCTTTGGATGTAAAGTTTAAATTAATCCACAATATTTGTGAGATTTTAGCACATTCATGTTTTACAAAGGCAGACTCTCAATTCAAAATTGATTTCTGATCCAGTTTGTGACCATTTTTAAGATATTTAATGAGCATAATATGGGTAACTAAGAAACTCACTCCAGCACTCCAGCACTTCTTCATAATTAATGTACACATTTGAAGATAAACTGTTCTCAGATATTGGAGCAAATTTCAATATATCTTACAAAGGTTGACAATAGTGTTGACATTCTATTGTGTTGAGGGGAAAAATCATCAGAATATAATATAACTACTGAATTCATAAAAAATAGAATATAGATAGTTGGATAGATATCTATACTAGAAAGAGATCTATACTCATACATTTTTATCTCAACTTTATTATTTCAAAATATGAGTATCTCCATTTCAAAGTCTCCCCATTTAGCACTTTTACTAATTACATACCAGCATGGCAGAAGTTGAATTTAACATTCACCTCTGTTATCTCCTGAAATAATACCAAGAGGACATAAGAAAAGGCAAAGTTTGCAGGAATTCCCAAAGGAGAAAAAAAGAACTCGAGAGAAGACATTATTGGAAAAGAAAGTATTCTAGAAACTCAGAAAGAACAGACATGTAGTAGCTTGTTTACAGAACAGAGAATCTAACAAAGCCCATAGAAGGGAAAGAGATGTGGTGGGGGCGGGGGGTGGGCAGAAGGAATGAGTTGACACTGTGGCACAATCCTGGACGTGCCCACAAATCGGAGGCAGCTGTTATTGCTGAAGGCAGGAATCAGATGGGGCTATAACCAGGAGGAAAGATGAAAGTTTTATAAGCAAAACATTTGAACCTCCAGCTCACCTTCCCGGGCTTATGAGGCCAGATATGCTGTTCCTCTACTCCAGCAGGGGACTGGGCATTTGTCAGACAGACAGGTTGACCCAGGTAGACCCTCTGGTTGTGGAAATCAGACCCAACTAAAGCGTGGAGTGAAAATGTGAGTCATCTTTCTGAAAGAGTACTAAATAACTATCTTCAAACTGACCTCTTCTTTTTTTAAAAAAAAATCAGGCAGTGAGGGACAAATACCATATGATCTCACCTTTAACTGGAACATAATCAACAAAAGAAAAAAGCAAACAAAATATAACCAGAGACATTGAAGTTAAGAACAATCCAACAATAGCCAGAGGGGAGTGGGGCGGGGATAGCCGGGAGAGGGGTTTACAGGAGCTACTATAAAGGACACATGGACAAAATCAAGGGGGAGGGTGGAGGCGGGAAAGGGAGGTGGGTTTGGGGTGGGGTGGAGGGATGGGGAGAAAATGCAGACAACTGTAATTGAACAACAATAAAAGACACACACACACACACACACACACACACACACTAAACTGGGGCTTTGTGCCTCCACTAAGCCCAATCAGCCCAATCCAATTATATCCCCTGCCAAGCTCTGCCACCTTACCCTTTACCTTCAAGATTGGGTATTTTCTTTCTGGAAAACCAACCAGGTCAAGAGAAGAAACCAACAGTGAATGCCCTTTGGGCATCTCCCAATCAACTGTCCCTGTCATCAGCACCACCCAGCAGTGAGGACTGCTTCAGATCAAGCCTCAACCACGTGGAGACCTTCCAGGCATTATTTTAGTGCTTCATTCTAAAATAAGAATGTACAGACATCACCACCAGACACATAAGGGAAAAACTCCAACATGAAAGACAGAGGCTAAAATAAACAAATAGAAACATGCTTGAAATCAACACGATGCAGAGAAGAGAAGACAATTTCAAAAGAACTATTATTATCTTCAGAGAAGAAAGAGAATACTACAGGGTGGGGCAAAAGGAGGTTCAGAGTCGTTAATGTGGAAAATAATACAATAATTACTGAACAGTAATACAAGAATAAACTCTGTTTTGCTTACTCAGAACTGTAAACCTACGTTTGCCCCACCTTGTATATCCATAACCACGCTATTAAAAAAGAAGAGTCAAAATTGGAAAGAATCTTTGTGAATTAAAAAGAATACAGAAAAAAAATCCAATAGTTGGTGTGAAAGGTAATGTTAGGGATAATCAATCCAGAAAGTGCAACAAAGACATGCTCTTTCCCACCTTCTTTTTCTGGCCATGCAAGGGCTGGAAATCAAGGGCCTACTCTGTGGCACAGATTCAACCATGAGAGATACCTGCACGTGATGGGAAGGCTGGAAGAGATGCTTATTATATAGTGGCAGGCAAGTGTTTGGGTTTGAGAAACTGTGGTTTCATTACAGCCTCTGGCCATCTTGCTGAAAATCACCCACCTCAGTGCAGAGGGAGCTGCAGGTCTTCAGACTCCATGATTCCCTGAAATCTAGAGAGGGCTTTCACTTGTCCTCATTTCTCTAGCCATTTAAAAGTTTAATTCTTGTGTTACATTGCTCTCTGCTTAGAATACCTTAAGTGGTTTCTGTATCCCTGAGGCATTCTCACATAGCAGGTAAACATGAATGAGGACTCATTACAGAGTGTGTACGCATGTGGGCATGTGGGGGGTCAGTGGGGAGCTGGAGGTGATGCAGGTGTTTGTCACTAGAGGAATCAATGAGTAAAACCTCATGGATATAAATAGTGATGCATAGTAACACAGTTGAAAACACAAACTGTGCATATACAACTTGGATGGAAAATGGAGATATAGTATTACCTGGGAAAGAGATGAAATGAGATTAATAACACCACATTTAGGGAAATGAATACAAACAGATAAAATCATACATTTCATAAGGGACTTAAAACTTATTTAATAAATATTACATTTACAAAGGACCTATATGCATACACGGGGATGTGTATGTGTATGAGAGAAGGAGGTGTGAGGTAGGAGCGCGAGGGGAAGCAGAGTAATAGGAATGCTCTTGGACAGCCTGATAATGATGATACTATCCACCGAACAGTAAGATTACCCCCTCTCCGCACCTGCAGTCTATCACGCACGCATGCGTGCACACACATGCACAGCCAATTCGGAACCACTGTCTACTGTCGGTTAAGCCCAGGAATGATCAGTGATAATGGCAGTGACCATGGCAGTGACAATGGCAGTGACAAATAAGAGCAAAGGTTAGATAAGAACATTTTTAGGTGTCAGGTAACTGAACACAAGGATGTAGTTTCATTCATCATTATATTCTTAGTGAGAGACTATAGGTCCTCAAAAAACTTCTGTGTAACTAAACTCACACCAACGTACAGCCCACCACAGGGTTTGGGTTCCAGGGACCAAGTTCCCTAAATTGAAGTAAATCGTAAGAACTCTCATATCTCCCTTTTCAGTGTTGCTGTATCAACAGTGTGTAGTTAGCGGTGCATACCCGATTTCGCAGCTGCCTTTGCTCTGACTATAAGAGTGTGGAGTACCAGGACATAATGTTAGCTTTCTGCTTCCTGACCTGCAGTTGCTACACCAGCTTCCGGAGAAAGAGTCAGTCAGTGAGTTGGGTCAGAACTCTGTTTCTGAGCAAAGGTTGAGAGCTCACGTAGCCACATCTGCAGTGAGGACTCAGTCAATGACCAGTCAAGAAACAGTTATTTGTCATGCATTTTAAAGAATTTTAGTTTTAGGCTTAAAATGATCCAGAACTTTATATAATTAGGGAATCCCTCTTGTCATTTAATACGATTAAATTACTGCACAAAAGAGATTGGTACAAAACTACTATTCAATAGCACAAATGAAGAGTTACAACAAAAGTTAAGAAATGTGTGTGCATATATTTACATTTATATTTATGTACACATACACCTATATATACACCATACATATATACATATACCAATACATATACACATATGTACACACACACACACATATCTCAGGGACTTGACCCAAGGAATATTTGCTCTTATAAACAGCTTTACTGCTTAATTGGTAATTAGGTCCTGCTTGCCTGTGTGTGGCATTAACATAAATTGGTGGCGAACAGCACCAGGTGCATTCAATTAAAAAGCTTTAAAGAGAGGTATCACATTTTACCACTTGGTTGAATTTTGAAAATATAGTTAACGGGTTTATTCCAATGTCAAGGTTGCAATAAATGGAAGTCAAGTTGACTTAAAACAGACATGTCTTGTGGGTTAATCTTCCTGTCTCCTGATTTCCATCACCTACTTTGAAACTATTGAGTCATCCATTTTTTTGTAGACCTTGCCAAAGCCTGCAGCTGAAGCCTGTGGTTGCTCTTCTCTATGCAATAGAAGAGCCACATATTTTTTTCTTCATTTGGAGTGTTATTAGTCTGATCCAGGCGAACCATCAGAACTAACAAGGCACAGGGCCATTTATACCCATTATTTCTGCAAAGTGACTGGATGGACTTAGGTGCAGGGTGTATTAGACTTAAACAGAGGCATAAAATAAACTTAGCCTGTTTATGAACGTCTTCCCTCTTGGCATGTGTGATGAATCCCTAGGAAAGATCCTGAATAGCAGGCATCAGAGGTATATTAGAGCTTTATGTAGTGAATTTAATTTTAGACTTTACTGAGAATATGAAAACTTTATGAGGAGCTTAATACTGAAAACTCAGGCATAGAGGGAAATAAGTTACACTTAGCTCTAGGTACTGGGTTTCTGTGGGGAATGAGTCAATACTGAGCCAATTAGTAGTTGCTAATACTTTCCTGGAAGAGTAATCCTTTAAATGCAATATCCCCATAGTTGCAGTCTTAATATTACTTAGAGGTCATAAGCACATACATGCACACATTTCACTCTTGCAAAACCTTATTCAAAATTGAATGATTCTTAGGACAATTTTTTTCCATGAAACTGCTGGGACCCCCATAATATTGTTTTTTTTCAATATTCCCATTTGATTGTGCAGCAAGAGCTCTACAATTGAACACACTGTCTTTGTTCCCCTCAAAACCACTAATGAAATGTAGATAAACAACATCTTCAAGGCACATAAGTGAATTTGTAAAGTTGAAGTTCATATATTTCTTGTTCATTCAAACCTTACTCATTCCTTAATAAAAATCTCAAATACTGCCACATCCAAAAGGTCCCCCATGATTATTTCTGTATAAATGGGTACAAGTTTTTGTTTTTATTAGAAACTGTTTTGTATTCTCTAAATATTTCATGCATAAAATCTTTTCTCCTTAAGTTACTTGCAACATGCTCAAGGGAAGGTATGCATGACATTTTAAAACTTTCTGATATCTAATTAAGATGTTATAAATTCATGCTTTGAAATCCTGCCTCTTTGATCCAACATATGGCAAATAGCAGATAAAATATAAACGTTACAATTAAATAACTTCAAAGTACTAAATATAGCAATAGACGAGAAATGGAATGAAACACGAAATATCGAGAAAAAGTAATACTGCAGGTCTGCTAGAATCTGAGACTGGAAGCAAGCAGAGGTGATACTTGTTCTGGATTCTATTGGGTGGAAGGAAATAAGGTTCCTCATGTGTAGTAGACACTAGATCTGGTCTCACTGCCAGGCCAGTGTGGAGCTTCCCGACATTGCAAGGCAGCTGAGAAAAGCCCCGGTTTACTGATTCTTGGGAGGATACAACATTTGTAATGTTGTCTCTTATGGTGTTGCACAAAGAAACAGACAGCTTTGAAACCAGCCAAGCTTGAGCCAAGCTACCATCTGACAGCAGGTAATGAAATCATGACAGATTAAAGAGAAAAATATCATCATGTTTTTAAAATCAGTGTGTTTAGACTCTTTGAAGGGATATAGAAATAAAATAACCCCAATGAAATAAATAAATGAAAAATTATAAAATCAAAATATATATAAACAAAATATTGAAGAGTAGATATAAAAAATTAGAAATTCTTAAACTAAAAACTATTGTTATTGAAATGATAATGACTGAAAAACCTTTAAATCAGACACAAAGAATAAATAAATGGAAATACAGTTTTGAGAAGTTCTACAGAATGTAACACGATAGATAGAAATTTAAAACATATATAAGAGACATGGGCTACACAGATCAAAGTAATGTAATATATTGTGCTTAAAAAAGTGTTCCAGAAGAGAATTGAAAAAAATGTCTGAGAGGTTATATTTTAAAAGTAAGAATTTTCCAGTTTTGAAGAGAGACATGAGTTCAGGGTAGAAGTCTCCACCAAGTATAAATCACAACAAGTAAAAATAAGTCCATCCCCAGACATGTCTCAGTGAAACTGCAGTGTGTCCGCGAAAGAAAACAGCTGACAGCTGGAAAAGAGAAAGGCATGAGACCTACCAGGGAAGGGACGCTGAGCTCGTGGTAGTCTTCTCAGCAACTATAACAGATGGCAGAAGACAATAGAATGCCTTCGCATGCTTGAAGAAATAAAATTTTAAATATAAATTATATACCCAGCTAACAAGCTATTTAACAGTGAGGTCATAATATATATATTTTTAGCTATAGAAAGCTAAGACAATTTATCTGCTACTCCATACTTTCACTAAAATAATTGCTAAGTGTTCTTTTTAAAACTGAATGTAAAGGGTGTGTAAAAATTAATGATAAAATATGTAAAGAAATGTAATAAACTAATTGTTAAAATAACATAAAATTTTAAAACTAAAAAGTGAGACAATTATGTAGGCATTACAGCTATTTAAAACACATTAAAGTGTTTAGATTTGGTTAGAAAAATTTACAGTTATGTATGATAATTGTTGAAGGAAAAGAATTAGCAAACCAGCAAGAGAAAAAGTAATAATAATGATATTAATGATGACGATTATGATACTTACTTGATCAATACACGAGAAGGTAGATAAACAAACAGAAAAATACCCTATGGAAGCATGGGAAAACCAAAACACAAAATAAGATGTAGACATGGATTCCCCACAAGATGTTCAAAAGATTAAATTCTCTTAAGAAAATGTTATATTGAAAGTGACTTACTTATATGCTGGTTTCAAGGGTACAATTAAAAAAATGGCATAGAAAAGTTACAATTAAAATAGTCTCACACTCAAATGCTAATTTAAAAAAACTGCTGCAGCATAAATACCAAAGTAGAATTTAAAGCAAGAACTTTAAAAAAAATAAAATAAAAATAAAGCAAGAGCTTTCTCTTTTTTTTGTACTTAAAAATCTATCACTAGAACAGTCCATCTTTTTCCTTCTAATTTTATTTTATTTTAATTTTTTAAAAATTTTTATTGTTATTCAATTATATTTGTATGCCTTTTCTCCCCATCCCTCCACCCCACCCCAGCTGAACCCACCTCCCTCCCCCACCTCCACCCTCCCCCTTGATTTTGTCCATGTGTCCTTTATAGTAGTTCCTATAATCCCCTCTTCCCACTGTCCCCCCCCCACCCCCCGGCTATTGTTAGATTGTTCTTAACTTCAATGTCTCTGGTTATATTTTGTTAAGCAAGAGCTTTCAATAGAGCAATTATTTCATTCTAAGAAAATGAAGATTCTAAATAGAAACAAAATAAGCTAAAAACAAAGAACATGAGTGTACTTAATCATGGAGCCATGAATGCACAAAGCAGAAACAAACCTAATTTAAAAGAAATTGACACATTTAGAAATAGCATAAAAAATCTTATAATTTTTTATCATAAATATACAGATAAAACAGATGAAATATTAGCAAACATATGAAAATATTGAACAAAACCAATGAATATGCTTCCTCATGTTGACTGATAATCTCTATATAAAAATAATGTACAATTTTTAAACAGCACTGGCTGGTGTGGCTCAGTGGATTGAGTGCCAGCCTTCAAACCTAAAATTCGCCGGTTTGATTCCCAGTCAGGGCACATGCCTGGGTTGGGGTCCAGGTCCCTAACTGGGGCCTGTGAGAGGCAACTGATCAATGTATCTCTCACACATTGATGTTTCTCTCACTTTCTTCCTCCCTTCCCCTCTCTCTAAAAATAAATAAATGGGATCTTAAAAAATTATAAAACAAATCACAAATAATATTTCAAAGTATTTCAATATATCAAAGAATTGATGTAATGCAGAGCACCTAGTGTGATTGTTGATTAAAATATTGTATACTAAAATTGTTTTACCCACAGTACTTGCTAGAGAGAAAATACTGGGCACACGGCATTTAGACATTGGGTAATCTGAACTAGTGTCCTAAAAGATACATTACAATCTACATTTCCATTTTTGCAGTTTTCTATATATGCAGCATAAAAACTCCCTGTCAACTCACAGGAGTCTTATAAAACAAACAGAAGAAAAAACTGAGAAAACTGAACAAATTTAAATTAATCTTTCACAATATAAATAAGCTAGATGCCTTTATTCTTTTACTTTTTTCAGTTATATTGAAAGTGTATGAAGCAATTAAAACAAGTAAAGACAAAATAACTCAATTAACTGTTTTAAAATTACATTTGACTTATATGCACTTAATTATTATTAATTAATATTAAATTGTTCAATTTAATATTTAAGCATTTTGTCTTCATCTATTGAATGAAAACTATGATTTTATTATTATTAAAAGAGAAAAAGCTTGGTCAGCCATTATGAAATAAGATAAGAGCTGATAAAAATTCTCTTACATGATTAGAGTTTACAGGTATAAATTTTCTAAGAGAAAAATAAAAGATGGCCATTTTGAAAAGAATTAAACACTATCTTTAATATTTACATTGGAGAGATATCCTGTCTATACCAACGTTAGCTGATGTGTAGTTAACATCATTTTAACTTTATAAATATCTGCCAATCACAGATCATCAGTATAATTATTTTCTACCTAGATGGATTTTATTATAAGAAATAGAGGCTCACTCAGCCACCTTTAAGATGAGATCTACACCTTCATCTCTCCCTCCTGAAACACCACCATTGAAGGGAGATACACATTTGACTTGCTGTTTCTAATATAATGCTTAACGTAAGGATGCACATCA
Organism: Desmodus rotundus; assembly: GCF_022682495.2. Taxonomy (NCBI): domain Eukaryota; kingdom Metazoa; phylum Chordata; class Mammalia; order Chiroptera; family Phyllostomidae; genus Desmodus; species Desmodus rotundus. The sequence continues at coordinate 71,439,123 of NC_071389.1, read as the reverse complement.
ACTGAACTCAAATTGTAACTGGAAAAACCTCAGAACTAAATCTGCTCTAGGGAATGACAGTTTTTTCCCGCATCCCACTTTTGTGATCTATCTAGTAACTCACTGTTCATGGTATTTCTGTTTCCTTATTGTCTGCCTCATTCTTCTGTGTTCATTTTTATCTCAACCAACTTCTCTGTTTGGTTTTAGGATGTATTTTCTCAATGATTGTGCTCACAACGAGTAATAGGACAAGCCAAAAAAAAAAAATGAAGAAAGGCAATAAGACAATACAGCAAAGTATTTTAAGAGTTAATTGAGAAAATAAAGTGTTTGTATCGGTGTTAAAACTTAGCGGCTCCATTGTAATTTACTTATGAGTATGTTCACATTATGGTTATTCTTGACAAGAAGAATAGAGGGTGGGCTATTGATGTCTGATTTTGTAAAGCAAGGATGATACGACTATACGCTGGTTTAGGAAATTCTTGTTAAATTTCTACTGCTCTGATTTTCCTTTACTTGATTTCTAGTCTATGCTTTATGAGTGTTTGAATGTATATAAATGACTAAACTCCCTAGAGTATTTATTTATTTATTTATTTCAACACATAATTTACATGTTCCGTAGTATTGAAAAGCGTAATTTCTTCTGAAGGCTAAATATTTCTTTTGCAATGTTCAAAAAGAGAAAGCTATAAACCTCTGATAATCCTTTAGTGAGGAAAGGTAATGTTAGTTCGATACAGATGTCCCTGAACTAAATTAAATTAAAGAAAATAAAAGACATTTTGTAAAACTAAAATAGGAAAAACTTGATTAATCAAAATTACTTCCCATCTTCAAATATTATTTTCATTAATTCAAAATTATAGATCTTGTTTTAAATAAATCCCTCCTTTACATTTTCAGGCACATTATTGATAATTTCCTTAAATAGAAATGCTATAAATTACTTATTTCCAAAGACTAATATATTGTTAATTATTTTGAAATTTAGGAAACTAGTGAAAGGACAAAGTAAGACAGTTGAGGTGAAAACTGAGGTTACATCGTCAAAGACTTTAGCACACAAGTCCTTGGGAACATCCCTTAGATGACCCTGTAACTGCGGGCCATCCCCATTGAACTGACTTTATCCTCACCCTCAGCAGATCCTTGGATTTCAGAAATCCCCGAGGCTTTAAAGGTTAGGCTGAATGGACACTGATGAAATGCAGTGTGGCAAAATAGAGAGGCAGCACACCTTCTGAGCCTGTTCACAAAAATACAGTGGGAGGGTTTTCTACCCATGGTGGAGGGGAGGGGATTTATCTTCTGTATAATTTTGTCTACTAGAATTCCAAAAAGGAAAGCCCTGACTCCAAATACCAACCATGTATAAACACCTTTGTTTTATAAACCCAGAGGCAGCTAATATTTTTTAATGAAGATAAAAGTATGTAGAAAACAATTACATTTATTTTCAATCACAGTTTACACCAAAGTAATTGAAAGTAAAACTAATTACACAAGAAAACATCAATTAGATATCTGTTCTCTCTCTTGTCCAATTATATTGTTTTATTGCCAATGTTTCATAATTGTTACCAAGCAGCTTTTAAATCCTATCATTAGTTTTCCAGAGAAGTGTTATGTTTGGGACTCTAAGGTATTTTGCTAGGTATGCTGCTGCTGAAATTAGGTCCTTCTTACAAACAGGTGTTCTAGGTGCATTTGATTTTTAAAACTCCCGGACCTGTCAGAAACATTTGAGCTCATGGAAATCTAATTCTGGAAGTTAATCACTGTAGTTGCTCGTGAGTACTTCATATGATAGCCAAGTGTAAACCTAACCAAGTTACTATGAGCACCGCTTCCCTCCACACTTCCTTCTCAGCAGGAGAGACAACGGCTTTAAAAACAAGTTGATTTCAAATGTAAAAGAAGCCAAGATCATGCCATTTAATGGTATTACTGAGCGTGGAGGTATAAAAGGAATGAGGTGTCTGAGAAAGTGGTCTCTAACTCTTTAAATGTATTCTATCAATATTTTTGTTCAACCTTCCTCTCACCCTTCCCTTTGGAAATTAGCTATCATTAGGTGATACATGTAATAGAATGCTGTTTTTAAAAATAATTTCCAAGTAACAAAATCTTATATGTCGTTCTATACAGAGTTGTGCTGTATGTGCCATTCCATATGTAACTACACATCCGGTGATCAGTGTCCTTATTTATGACATTACTTCTTTTGATACATCTTTTCCCTCATTCAGTCTGATAATAACAATAGCCTAATCATAACCATAATGCAATTTTACTCCTGTTTTGTTAGTACATCATAAACCTTTATACCCATTTTCCAGACTTTCATAGCCACAATCTCATTAATATTTATAACGATCCTGAGAAAAATTCTACTTTAAATGTCTTAAGATTATGTAGTAGAGGCTCAGAAAGAGTATATCTACTCCCAGCCTTACAAGGCTAGCAAACAAGTGAGGGATGCCAGAATTCTTTCTCTTACACCTTCCCATGAGCCTGTCCTAACAACCACATTCCAATTAAGTCTTCCTGGAATTCCTTTATATGAGGGGACACCGCAAATAAACCCAGAATTTATTCATAAACAGTTGTTATTTATTCTTACATGTTTAAACTTCAGTCACCTTCAAAGTACTCTCCATTTGATGCAATACCCTGACTGAGCCTTTTCCTTTCCACTGCTCAAAACAGTTTTTGAACTCATTGATTTTGAGACCTTTTAGTGCTTCTGTTATTTTTTATTTTACCTCTTCCATGTTGCCAAACTGTTTCCCTTTGAGGACATTTTTCATCTGGGGAAACAAAAACGAAGTAGCTTGGGGTGAGGCTGGGTGAATAGGAGGGATGGGGCACAGGGTTAATACTATTTTTTTGGTAAAAAACTGTCAAACACTCAGTGTAGTGTGGCCAGGTATGCTTGTAAATCACCCATCAAGCAATGGTCAAATGTGTTCAAAGAGTTTTCAAAACAAATTCACTGAAGCCAAACGCAGCTTCTCACAACAACATCAGCTGGTACACTTATACAGATGGGTTCCTAGAACACTCACCTAATGAGGGAAGCCTGTACTACAAGGGGCCCACCCACCAGAAGATAATTCCAGTTTTTTGGGGGGTCCCTCTTTGTATTTCTGTAAAAGACACAGGATTTAGCCCTTGAAAAATTAGCTTGCATTGCTCTGGAATGATGTCTCTTGTACTTTATCTTTGAAAATATATTTTAAAATCTTTCTAAGATGAACATCTTTTGTGCCATCCCTTTAACACCACACAGTGTATAGTAGGCAAGGGGAGGAGATAAAAGAAAAGGATACTTTTTTGACTGATAGAATCTCTTTTCACCTTTTTGGATCTAGATTGTCTACTAGTTCTTGCTTCTGCTTCCTAATGTTCTTTGTTTCAGTTTTTGAGAGGTTTTTGGTTATTTGCTCTCTCAGATCCCCAGTCCAGTACTCATACCTCTTCACCTGCCATGGTTCAACTACCCAACAATAACTTAATATTTGGCCCATTTGCCTGTGATTACACTTACTTTAGTTTTTTAAGTTTGGTCACATCTTCAGACTGAGCTGATGGCATAACTATGTACCCTTTCTGGACATACTGTCTAGCCCGACTTTTTCCTGCTTGAACAACTTTACATGATCTGTGCATTCGTGCAGCATACTTAGGGCTGATAAAACAGACCACATGCAGGAAGACCTCTGCTTACAGAAACTCCACATTCCTTCCTACTATGGGCTCCATAGCTGCCCATGATTTCCTATTTTTCCTACAGCCATTAAACATTTCGAGTTTTCTAGCATTACCTTAAGAAATCTAGAGAAGTAAATCTGTCAGATTCATCTTTGTAGTAGAATGTTGCTCTGTGAATGAATTGTTGATACATTGTTGGTATAATGTAATTGGTAAAGCTATAGATGTTTGTGATGCAGATAAGCATCCTAAGAAGATGGCTTGGCAAAAATCTAAAAGAACTTATTTAGAATTATTAAAGCCCATCATATTTGATTTGCTTTGTTGGGAGAAGGTAATTTCTTCTGCCTAGAGCAGGTCTCCGTCACCCAGAGGTAAAATGACTAACGCAACCCACCCAGCAAACAGAAAACAAATTTGAGTTGTATTGAAATGGGTTAATGGTTTAAATTCTCCACTGGTCCTTGTTAGTTACACCAGGAAAAAACATCTGTCTAGTTAAATGATTGATGTTGGAATGTCTTTGTCATAATAGCCGAGAGTACTATTATGATAAATTTGGCTAGGCTTCAGAGCGCAAATTCACAGCTAGTTAGCAGGACCCAAAAAAGATGTAGGAAGTTGTATAACAGCTGCAGTTATACTGAAAATCCCATAAATATCAGTAGTCTTTCAGCTAAGATCATACTTTTTCATTCTGTAGCCCCACAGGAGGTTATTTCTAGTTACCAACAGCACATTAGATAGAAGCAGATCTGCCTAACTCTTAAGCATAATGAACCCAGTTTTCTTCTCTTGTAGGAAGATACTGAGAGCATCTGACACACTTGCTCCATGTTATAACCATAATCTTATATTTTACGATATGTAAGAATCATTGAAAGGGTAAAATCTATGTGCTACGTCCAATGTAAACTTCCCATTTAAAACAGGAAATTTTGATATGGCTAGTTTGTCATACTCATAATGCTGCTATATACATTTTATGACCCCCACCCGCCCCCGCGAAAGTACTACGAGTTTAGAAATGAATCTGGCTACCAAGAGTTGGGCATGCTAGACATCTTAATATCACTGACACTGTTTCTTTGCCAGTGTTTTCCACTGTTTTCTTTTCCACTGTTTTCGACCCCCGCTGCAGGCTCCAGTGTTAAGGAAATCAGAAAGCAATTGAAACCACTGACCCAGCCATTTCATCCAAGGCTCCTGAGTCAAGAGTGGAGTTTTCTGTGGCGCGCAGATCAGGGGCACAAGGCTACAGCAAGTATGTTCTGTCACCACACTGCCCCATATCTCCCTTTCTAGTTCACCGACACACAGTCAATCACGCAATCTTTGTGTCTTCCAGACTCAGCAGCATGGGGCCACCGTGAGCACAACCACTCTGAACATCCAAGTGATGCACTCTATCATTCTGGAAACCGCAAGGCTGAGAGGCAGGGCTAAGTGGGCTTTGGGTCTCCAAAAGAATGCCATGCTCAGACTAGAATCTCCTCCTGGCTCGAGGGATGCCGCTGCAGGTGCGCGCGGAGCCCTCAAGAGGGCGCGTGGTCCCAGAGCAGCGGCTGGCGGATGCGCATGCGCATCTCTGGCTTCTCCTGCCGGCCGCCACCGCCGCCTGGGAGGCCGGTCGTCTCACCGCCATGTCGGATTACTGCTCGCTCAAGTACCAGAGCGGAGACCTGGTGTTCGCCAAGTTGAAGGGCTATGCCCACTGGCCTGCCAGGATCGAGCACATGGCCGAACACAACCGATATCAAGTGTTCTTCTTTGGGACCCACGAGACAGCTCTCCTGGGCCCCAAACACCTCTACCCGTACAAGGAGTGCAAGGAGAAGTTCGGCAAGCCCAACAAGAGAAGGGGCTTCAGCCAGGGGCTGTGGGAGATCGAGAACAACCCCACCATCCGGGCCTGCAACGACCAAGGCCCCCAAGAGAAGATCATCACCGAGGGGCCAGTGCGAGGGCCCCAGCCCGAGGCCCCCGAGGCCCCCGAGGCCCGGAAGGGTGACGCCCGCGGGGTAGGAGAGAACGGCGAGCTGGGCGTCGGCGAGCTGGCCCGGGAGCCGGACGAGGGGGGCCCGCTGAAGAGGAGCGCGGAGGAAGTGCTGGAGGACGCCCCCAAACGTCCCAAGGCGTCTGACCCGGAAGGCGGAGAAGGGGAGGTGGCGGCTGCCTGCGAGGACGCGCGGCCGCTCCTGGTGGAGCCGCTGGAGCCGAGCCCTGCCTGGGGGCCACTGCAGGAAGAGGGGGAGCTGCAGGAAGAAGCCCCCGAGGCGGAGGAGGAGGCTGAGATCCCGGGCAACGGAGGAGACCGGGAGAGCCTGTAGTCGCCAAAGTGTCAACAAGAGCCCCGCCCTGTTCCTGATGTGGCCACGGCCTGCGACCTGGGACCACCTCCCCAAGCCCACCCGCTGCCCTCCACCCTCTCCCAAATCCACACCTGGCCTTGGGGCTGACCTGGATGGGCAGGTTCCCTGTCCCTCACCTCCAACCCCACGCCCCTGAGATCTGAGTCAGGGCCTGCGGGTCACTGGATGAGATGAGACCACCGTGTACCTCCTGCCTGGAACTGTTGCCCAAGTCTTCTGTTGGGGCCTGTACCGGCCGTTCCCGCCTCCCGACACCCATCCGTCCCTCCGCCAGACATTCTGGACCTCTGCGTTGGAATTGGGCAGGAGTGGAAGCGGTGAGGATGAAGAGCTGGAGGGACTTCCAAAAGCCTGGAAGGGGCAATCCTGAAACTGTGGTGGTGGGCGGATGGTGGCAGGAGCGTGACACCTTCCCCAGTTCCCGTCCACTCCTCCCATGCCTATTATACCAGCTGCCTAGAGTTAGGAAAAGTAGGGCAGCTTGTGGGGGAGGGTCTCCCTTCCAAAAATCTTTTCGTGGACCCAGGGAGTTCTGTGAGTTGTAGTTTTTCAACAAATGATTTTGGGTTTCCCAAATTGTGAGATGAAAGGCTTAGCTTCGCCCAGCTTTTTGGATGGGAATGGTGAGGAGCATCTGCCCCCATTTAGATCTCTGGGAACACATGGATTGTCCTGGGAAGACCCCTGGCCACCCTGCCTCTCTTCCCCACAGCCTTGAGGCCATCCTACAGTCATATACATCACCACATAAAAGACAAGGCAAATAGTTTAGGAAACCTTTCTAAAAATAGGAAATTTTTTGACAATTAAGAACTACCCCTGGCTATACCTCCATTGGGCCCATAGCTCTTCCATTGCTATCCCCATTTCTTAGATGAACTAGGAGGTTCCCTTTCTGTTTGGGGTTTGATATCTTTTTGTAGTTAAGGCTTTGGTGTGCCTTTGCAGTGTCATCTCCCATCCTCATCTCCCAACCTAGACCTCAGTATTGCAGCCAGACCTGACATGTAACCTACTGAGAAGAAAGAGAGAAATAAATGACCCCTCCTGACCTTCTACTAGTGATCTCTCTATGCCCTTCTCATCTTTGCCTTTTTCACCCCCAACCTTCTCCCTTGGGCTCTGATAAAAACAAAAAAACAAAACAAAAAAACCCTGTTGACTACTTAGCTTTGGAAGTTTAGATATGAAGTATTTTAGTTATAGGAAATAAAACGCATTGATTATGTTAAACAAATCTCAGGTCTGTTTCTTTGGTTTCTGAAGAATTGGCCCTTAAATGTAGTGCTCTTCTTTTCTATACAGCCTGTGTAAAAACACTTTTTTTTGTAATATACATAAATATTTTTAGAATCACTCTTGATAAACCTTTGTTGTATTAAGATCTCTACTGCTCACTCCATCTGTAGTAGTCACTTCCCCTGGTTAGAATGAATAGCAGTAAGTCAACAACATATCTGAATGATGACAAACTGAGACAGTAACTGAATTTCTAATATTCCCCATGCTTTGCCAAACAACAGATCTGGCAAAGAATAAGGGTAAGAGAATTGGATCTTCTTTTAGTTGTTGCTTTTCCAGATTTTATCACTAGTCTCCTTCCTCTAACACTTTTTACATGAAAAAGGCAGTAGCTTTATATTTCCAGTTCTTAAAATATGTAGTATCTGCAGGACATTTTGTCTTTTTCTGTGTCTGTGTGTAACTATCTGGGGATATTTAAGTATACTTAATAATAATCACATGCTGGCTTCCAGTTTTAGTATGTGTCAGTGCTGCACGCATGCAGAGGCTGAGTAAATCCTAGAGTCCTCACAGAACGTGCCAGGCCATGACTAACCAGCAGGATTGGCAACTAAAGACAACCCAATTTTTCCATCTCTGTATAAGATGGTATTTTATTCCAAGGCCTATAAAAACTCGTGATTCCTTGTTTTCCAACTGCTGTTATTGAATGCTAGGAGTTACTATTCAATGACTGTTCATCATTCAGTCTTTGTAATATCTGGCATGGAAGGCGTTAGTATTACATTTCCTACTGGAAGCAGCTCTCATTCAGAGAAGTTAGATGGCTTTTCTTGCACTTCTCAGGAAGCTCAGGATTCAAATACGGATTTTGGGGGGCCAAGTCTAAGCTTGGCCACCTGAATTGCACATTCAAAACACTAACCATGAAATCAGAAGTTAACAAAATTACTATTTTAGTGTTAATAACAAGTAATTATGAAGGTAGCTTATTTGTAGTCTCTAAATTGAACCAGGCAATATACCATGTTCTACACGTAATGTCTTTATTAATACGACTACTAATTAAGTACCTACTGTTATCTCTATTTTAAATCTGCAGGAGCTGAAATTCAGAGGTGTTAAGTAATTTTCTCAAGGTCAGACAACAGTAAATGAACCAAGATTCAAAGGCAGGTCTTTCTCATTCTAAATCATAGGTACTTTGTTTTCTTATTGTATTGCTTCGCACTTGAAAAATGGGAATACTGACTGATTCTCCTCTGCTACTTTGAAGTGAAAATTTAGAAATTTGTATAGCAAAGAATATTTAACAAATATTGCTAGAGGGTATGGGAAATATAAATCCTTTGGGGCAACTAATAATTGTTTTGTCATTCAAATGACTTGGCGAAATGATGAGGAGAATTGCACATTCAATATTTTTCAAGAAGTATGTGACTATAGGAAGTCTGAATGAATATGGATTGGTATATTTGCCATAGGCAAACATATAATTTTGATAAGGTTTTTATGGAGGCACATCTTCTGAAATGATTCAATAAACTGAGACATAGAAAATGAAATTACTACCATTTGAGTCTGTCCCTGTATTTTTTTCTTTTTTGTTTCTAATGTTAGGGATAGAGAAGTTGGTGTTTACTAGGGAGTATCACACACATTTGCCTTCGTGGTGACTATAACATGGCAGCGAAAATAGTAATCGGACTAATAATTGTATATCTAGAGGATGATACACAGAGTTAGCAAACAAAATAAAAAACCACTCAAGAAAGGAAAACATAGAAACATCTGTCCTCTCAGTCCTGTTCTTCGGGGCAGTACACTTTATGCTTTGGAGGCCAAGAGATGTTTTTTTGTGGACTGAAAAATACGCTGCTTTCTAAAATTCCTTCACTTGTTTAAAATTCCCCATAATTCCAGTGCTGTCCTTTGTCTTCTGAATGACGTGTGCCTCAGTGACAACATTACTGATCAATAATTAATTACCTTACTGAACAAAGAGCACTGCTCAGCCTCTTGCTGATGCTGTGTTGTGGGCATTCAAATGTGTTCATGAGTGTTCTGAAGATCTTGTTTAAACATTCCATGTAAATGTGTACTCATCACATTGTCAATGATTTGCAGACATATTTAACATCTGGTTTCTGTAAGGCTTTTGAAGTATTTGATATTTCACACAAACATCACTGATTGTATCACTGTGGCAAGGGACTAAGATGCCACTGAGGGTTGTAAATTTTGTTTCATTCTCTTAGTTATCACTCGTTCTGTACATTCTCATCAATAGTGCAGATTCTTCTTTGTGGTTCATACATTCATTTTATGTTTCCTGAAACTATAATAGATATTCAGGGTACATAGTGCATTTTCTATTCAGTGCATTGTCAACACTCTTGTCAAAGAAGAACTGTTACACACATGTTATACACACATGCTGCTCCTTGTAGCTGGAAAGAACTGCCTCTCTCTTCTTGTCCCGGCTAACAACTCAAGGTAAGAGTCAGCCCCATGTGTTTGTGTTCTATGCTCAAACTGATCGTATTCTAATTTCTTGTTAATTTTTTTTTTTGCTCTTCCACTAGGCTGCAGTGGAAAGGCAATACATTTCATTAATATTTTATCCCCATTCCCAAAACATGCCATAATTACATAGTAGGTATTTCCTAAATGCTTGAAAGTCTATTATCAAATATTCTTTATAATCATAGTGCTGGAGTAAAAGTCGTATGTGATACTGAATACATCCTGACTCTGAAAACAGGAAGGCAGTGTAAGCTGGCCCATGGACTAATAACATATGCAGGTTGGAGTGATGGTGTGTTCGTGTAAATAGCTTCCTAAATTGGGTGACTTTGAAAGTATTCACAGTTCTCAAAGACCTAGAGAAATTGTTCTCTGATGCCAAGGCAATGGTAATTAATTTACCCAGGTTTTCCCACTATTGGAGTTACTTGTCTTAGTTAAATGACATATGGGGCATCATTTTTATAATGCCTAGGTCCCCAGGTAAGCAAGAGAACATTCTGGTTGCTATCTTCCTCATGCAGGAGCCATGTATTAACCATTTAGCCAAAAATTTACAATAATAAAGTGTTAGTATGTCAAGCAGAACTCAGGTCTGCCACTACTACAACCTCTTATGGTGTAGACACCTCACTTAATGTAGACATTTCTCAAAATTTAATGTATTTAAAGAACAGGATCTATTCACCACACAATATGGCCCCAATCTCTGTGCCCCAAGCGTTGGTACAAGCTAACGCTTTGACTTAAACATAAACATTTCTCTTTCCCACTCCTGGTAGAAAATTTGGTCATATTATATTTTTGAGAGCTCTATAATAGAGACCTTTCTCTTGGCAGTCTGACTTTACATGTAATCTTCATGTAAACCTCCACCCAAATGATCTTGAGAATGCCAGAGGATACACAAAAAACATCATGACAAAGGCTCTGGATGGCCAGAGCAGTGTGGTGCATATGTTGATCAAGGACAGTCTCAGCCATAACATGGCCACATCATTAGCATGGGGAGCCGTGAAAAAAAACTTCACCTACTTCCGGTTCTGGTACGTGGTCAGTGCCCAAGGAGTATGGGTCATTTGTTGAGTACCGTTTTCTCTCTTGTTTTTATCACTTTGATACAGCTCTTCTTTCTTCCCAGAAAATTAACAACTCTACTGTGTTTTCCCCTGATGATGTGTCCTCAAAGTTACTACATTAGAATTAGGTATCACTCCAACATATTTCTATCAGACCCTGATTTCCTGTTAATGGCATTTACTCCATTCTCAGTGAACTGTAAATAAGTAAAATCCTTTACTTGCTTGTGTCAACTAATGGGTTGATCACTTAACTTACATTTTATGTATATAGGAAATATGATCACTTTTGCTTATTCTAAGAACCTAGCAAAATGCCAGGTTCATATTAAGTAATCAATAAATGGTGGTTAATAAAGGAATGAGTGAATGACTAAATTCTCCTGCTCCCCCTTTTACCCCAGCCCTCAGAGGAAGATTTGTGGAATTTTGTCATGCCTAGTAAAACACAGTAAGGGGAGCCTAAGAATTTTTTTAATGAGTACATACCATTTATTAAATAAGATTTTAAAAATTATATATAGGTGTCTTACTAAGAATATTAGCAAGACAGAAAACTAAGGAAAATACATCAAATTATCCAAGGTCCTCATCTGAATCTGAGTGTGAATAAACAAACACAATTTCTAGCTCCTTCAATTATATTTCTCTTAGATAATTTTATAATTCATTATCAGCTTTTTAAATGCAGGAAACAGCTTGGTGGCATCTGGCTTTGGAGCCACTGAAACTCAAATTTAATTTCTGGCTCCACTATTTAAGAGCATTGCAATCTCAGTTTTTCCTCAACTAAAAGTTGTGTTCGGGACTTTTATGTGACAGGTTTGTTGTGAGAAGCATATGAGCTTATATATGTTAAAATGTCTAACATATTACCCAGCACAGAATAGTGATTATTTACATGTAAAGTCACTTCCCTGCAATGTAGTCCAGAGAACTCACCATAGCATTTGAAATAATTAGAGCCCAACTAGCACTTTCATTCAGGAAAACACTGGTGGGCTCTGCCAAATTGTAAGAAGCTCCCTGGTTGTGATGCACATGACAATTTTATATTTAGTTTTCCCATACACCGAGAAAAACAAAAATCATATCCTCTCATTTTCTCATATTATTTTTCAAATAGGGTCTTTAAATTCCCTCACTGTTAGCTGAGTTATTTTATTTGAACATATCCAATTTAAAAGATTCCTCTTTTGGCATGACTCATCCCTCCTATGGCCAGTTTTATTGCTCCTGTTATTTCCCTAGGATCCACTCACTGGTTTCCAAAGAGTATTTCTTAAATGCATCTTCTTGAATACTTCATATCCCTGATATTTTTCAACTGCAGAAGTAGTAATTATATTGCTCTACTTATATCTCGGCTCCCTTGCCTTTTTGCCAAGGAGCCTATCTGTTCACACGTAATTTTAACGAGCTGCCCAATTGGATTACTAAAAGGCATTCTAGTGTTACAAGGGATTGACCATTCTTTCCAGAAGCTTTCTCAGGTTTCATATTCTCCTGTGATTTACCAAGTGTCACTTAATTTTGCTTTTTTTTCTTTTTTCTTTTCTTACACCCTGGCCAACTCTTCATCGCAGTCATTATCCACCTCTCATGGTGATCTACTTAACACTTCATTAAAAAATATGTTCAGCTCAGCTCCTTCTTCTCTGCTCTTCACTGTTACCATGACTCACCTTTTCCCTTTCACTTGGGAGTCTTCCGGTGCTCAAAATCTGTCAGTCATTTGTTCTTGCCTTGTGCAGCTTCTTCACGTGCCTCTCCTCAGCAGAGTCTGTACTTCAGCCTGTGCTTCATTACCATCAACTTCTATTCTTTTTTTTTTGTCCTTGTATTTACCCCTAAATGCTGGGACATAAGCAGTGATTTCATTCGTGGAATACTTTCATGAAAGCATCTCAAATAGCCTTTTAAAACAAAGGCAAAAATAGAAAAAGACAAGAGGAACTGTTCCACTATATTAGTCACTTTTTTCTTTTAAAAATTAAAATCTACTGAATTGTTAGAAACCTAATAACAACTTAGATTTCACAGTCTTTGGTTTGTTAGGGGTGGGGCAGGAGGAGAAAGCATGCTTGTGACTGTATTGTACCAGGGCCTGTTGAAAGCACCAGGGACAGAGTGGTGTATTTGGCAGACAAAATATCTACCCTCATGCAGCTTGTGCTCTGTGGGAAAAACAGACAAATAGACAATGAATAAGAGCTAAGAACACAAGAGCTAATTGCTAAGAGCTAAATGTATACAATGATACAGTTAGAATGCAGTAGTATCAGAGTTGATAGAGAATGAGTAGTGAGGAACATAGCTCTCAGGAACTCTATGGATCATTTCAAATTAAACTGTGTTTTGTCCTCTTTTTTATTGTATTTTTTCCATTACCATTTATTCCCTTATTCTCCTCCCCTCCTGCAATCACCACACTGTTGCCCATGTCCATGAGTTCTTCTCCCTTTTTGCTCATCATTCCCCTTCTTAACTGCCCCCCCCACCCAAGCCATAGCTGTCAACCTGCTCTCTATCTATGAGTGTGTCTCTATTACAGAGCAAAATATTTCTGTCCAGTGATTTCTTAGCTCTATTACCTATGCTAATGGTTTTCAGTCTTTTTAACCAATAGAAAAAAATCCCAAAGACTTTTATGCCAGTAAACATTCTTATTGTGTACAGAAAGGCAATAACAATAGAACCCATTCACTGAGTGCTTTCTATGTGCTAGATACTATTCCAGGTGCTTGAGATACATCAGTAAACAATATTAACAAAGTACCTGGTTTCTTAGTGCTTCCATTTTACAGGTAGAAAAAGGCAATTAAGAACAAACTTAGTAAATGAGAAAATTATATTGTATGTTAGAAGGTTTTAAATGCCTTGGAAAAAATAAAGCAAGGTAAGGAGGGCTGGAGAGAGGTGGATGGGCATTGTGTAGTGTTGAATAGGCCAGTTAGGGCGGTGGCCAAGTTAACGTGCAAATCTGGGGCTCTCCTGTGCTCTTCCCTTTAAGTCATCACATCAGAATGCAAGTGAATAAAGTGGCATCCTTGTAAAGATGACCTTGAATCAATAGAATTGTGAAAATATAATTAATCCACAAACTCAAGCACTGATTATTGATAATATGTTACAAGTGGCACACCTCATAGCAAACAAGACCCACAAATCCTATGGTATTTGAAATGACAATTGTCGTTCAATACCACTTATTTTCCAATTTATCACACATATTCACGTGACATTTTTCCTACTCTGGTAGACCCAGATTTTATCCTTATGCTATTTATTTAACATTTTATGTGCTTTTTTCCTCCCCAAATAGAACATTCAACCATAAAGGCCATGAAATTTTCCATGTCTTCTGCAGTGCCTAGCAGAGTCCTTTACAAAGAATCATCCATTTTTATCAGTTAACTGAATGAAGTCACAATGTAGGTAGGTGTTAACAACATACCTTTATATCCTGAGAGTGTGTGCATGCATGAGGTCAGTTTTATGTAAGACCTAAGTTGTGGCAGGAGTCGGACGTCAAAGCAGCCTGATGGAGTATTCATGAGGCGTGTTGTTACTACATGCCTCTAGTTGAAGGTTTGTAGGGTGAGAGGGTTTGCCCAAACAGTTCCCCATCCTGGTCTCTATTAAATCCTGTCTCTGAATACAAACTGAGTAATTCACACTGGAGTGTATTTAGGCAGGGCAATATGTGTGTGCAGGTGGAGAATATTCTAAAGAGAAATTTTAATTTTACTTGTCAAAGACACTCTGGGCTGAATTTCTTGTTAGTGTTATTTTTGCCTTTGAAAGCCTTTCCCATTTTTTTCAGGCACAGAATTTGAATTGTCTCATGGCAGGAGGAGAGTTTGGAGTTGACACAGTAGATATTAATGAAATATATTTCCAGGGTCCTACATTCTATCCATCCTCCCAAGGAGAGGTTGTGTGGTATTCTGGAGTCTTGTAAAACATAACTGGAAATGCCCATCCTTTTGATGAACAATATAAGCCTGGGTTAGAAGATGGTATAGAATGTGCAATGAGAAGAATGAAAGGTGAGTTGAAAGCTTCCTTTCACGCTATTGAAAAAACCAATAGTTTTGCTATTTTCACTTAATTGACATTCCTAACAACTGCTCACCTGTTATCAGGCATTGCTGCTAGTCCTGAAAGTCAGAGCCTTGGGAAAAAAATTCACATTGATGTCCCTCAGTGAGTCAGAGAGGGGCTGTTTGGGCCACATCTGTTAATGAGGTGGCTAAGAATCTACAGTCTCATATTTGTCATGACTGTCAGGAACAACGGACACCCCAAATATATGTTAATCATGTGGCTATAACACTTGGAATGCTAAGCAGATATAAGTCAGTGCAGGCATTCTGCAATATTTCTGACTCTGTGGGTTAAAAAGAGAGAGAATAATGAAAATGATATTTTAAATCACAAGTGCTCAATGTGGAACAAAAAATAAAACCCAACCCCCCACATTTGACTTTCTATTGTTCCCACCTCCACCCCTCACTTCCTCCAGAAAGTGTCACCTTATCAGTTTCCAGAAATAAATATTACACTGTGCAGGAGAACAGTCCTCTGGTCCTTTGACTGTGCTCACCCATGAACTGGTTAAAGAGGTTCCCTTAAGTCTGGATATAGATAATAATGGACTGGTTAAAATGGGGGACAACAATAGCCCCCAAACCTTTACACTGAGAGTATAGCTTGGCACATCTGTTATAAGTAAAGTCAAAGAGTCAAAGAGAACCTTCATGGCCAAAAGCAGTATTTTTAATCTTTTTTTCCTGATCTTGTGGGATCAGGATAAATACACATATTTATAAATTTTGAAAACCAAACATACCCCAGGCCACAGATGGTTAATGATAAGGTCCTTCGTGCTATACTTGAAGAGCTGTTTTGGCTGTTCAAATAAATAGATGCCCCCAAGAACTATATCACAAA
Organism: Desmodus rotundus; assembly: GCF_022682495.2. NCBI lineage: Eukaryota > Metazoa > Chordata > Mammalia > Chiroptera > Phyllostomidae > Desmodus > Desmodus rotundus. The sequence goes on along the minus strand of NC_071389.1, from coordinate 71,423,243 downwards.
AATAATTAGCATAGCATATATCTGTAGGGCTGTTCTTTCCACACTTTGTCTCTCTGGCTCATGAGGACAGACAGTGGTATATTGCTAACTGCTGCCACTAACTCCCACTAATCATGACTATCATTCATACGAGCGCACTGCAGGTCACTAGTGTGTTTTGGGGCACAGGACTCTACTATTCATTCTGTGTTGTCCTCTAGATTGTGAGCTACAGTGAATGGATTAGAAAGCCCGTTCATTCTTTGTATATGAGATGTAGATTTGACCTTGTGTTTGTCCTTCTTCACCTTCTTTGACCTTATAAACTCTAGACATAAGACTTTCAAGCAGCCTTGTAAAAAACCTCCAACTGTGCTTTGGTTTTGAGTTCAAATCATAATATTCCGATCATTTGTTGCTTTTGCTGTAACGATGCCTAGGGTGCCCAGCTGCAACTGAGAGGGCAGACTTGTCATTGTTAGTAATTAGAAAAAGCCCGGTAGTGGTTCAAGGTAGCTCAGAATTCCTACTTAAAAAAAAATGTGTTAGTGAGATGTAGTGTGCTGAATTCATTGTAGCTGTGGGGCTGTCTTTTTAACCTTGCTGCCCTTCTCGTTATACATGCAGTCAGTCACCAAAGACCCAGGCTCCTTGCTGTGCTCCAGAAGCCAGATGAAATGCATCAAATATTAGATGAATCTTCTTGCCTTCCTCTCTGCGGGTCACTATCCCTGAGATTTCAGCGACATTGATATAGCTGTAAATTGAACTACATTTCTAATGTTTAAAATATGTGTTGGGGCTTAGTAGGTACAGAATAAATGCATAATGGATTAATAAAAAAATAAATGACTAAATGAAGCATATTGCTCACGAGTTTCCAAGATAGCAACTTTATTTTCTAAAGAAATTAATCAATAGAGAATTGCCTAATATTGCACACCCAAGAAAAACTCAGGGAAGCAAAATTCTATAGTTTCTTCTCAGTCAGTGTTGGCTTAGTTAACCGAGGAAGTGGCACCTAGATGCGTTAAAGAGTTCCATCTTACCTAAGGTGTCATTTCAGGGCTTATTTTATTCTCTAAAGAAGGTATTGACACTCATTAGCCACTGATCTCTTGGCTTTGAAAGCTGGTTTTCTAAAAATAGCTAGGGATGCTATTTCAGGGGACAAAATCATTTCAGCAGTGCACCTGGAAACATTGGCAGCCTAGCAAACTGATGGATGTCTCACACTGAATAGTATGACAAGGTAGGCTGTGATCATCTCATTTAGTAGCTTCATTCCATAATTCCAGAGTTTAAGATTAAAGTAGATGAGGTAGACTCCTGGAAACATTTATGAATTACTTACATTTTCATTTGGATAACATCTATATATCTCATGAGCTAGTATAATCAGCCTTCTGAAGTCTCATTTAGTTGATGAACAGTTATAATCATAAAGAGAAGTCAGAGGAAAAGATAAAGAAAGTAGAGTTGTCATTAAAAAAAGTAGAAAAGGGGACTTAGGGAATGTTTTTGGAAGTAAAAAGATCAGATTTTGTATTGGTTGGGAGGGATGCTGACCCCCGGCCTGGTGCACATCTGCTGGTGTCTCCTGCTGGCACCTCGCTCGGACTCTGTGCCCTGCCTCCTGTCTTGTCCAGCGATTCTCCCAGCATTTTCAGGTTAATTCACCAGAAACACTCACCGAGAAAATTTTGGGAATTAGCCACAGAGGTATTTTTATGTAAAATTATGCTGTTACTCAAAAAGAACAAATTTCTCTTATGTATGCATAATAGCAAGTGTTTAGATAAATTTTCAAAACAAAATTTTTAAGAGTTCTGGCTTTCCTTATGATAAAAATGCTTTCACCTTTCTAAGATGATAACTGAACAATTTTTCCCCTGGTGGTAGCAAGTTATAACTTTACTTTAGAAATTTATAGAAGAGAATTAACTAAAACTGTAATTAGCACTAACAACTGCAGAGAAAAATTTTAAAAAGCTCCACATTTGAATATTTTTGCATTAATGGGGAAGAGGACTATTTAGGAAATCTAAAGATAGATTATAAATGTTGATCTCACATCCTTCAAAAAATAAAGAAAGTATATGATTTAAATCAAATTCTAAGCCCTTATCCACAATCTCTTACTTGCCTCCTGGTCAGTATTATTTATGATGTATAATTAAAGAGGTGTTAAGTTTCTTTAAACATGTATGAAAGAATCATAAGATTTATGAAGGCTGAAAGTGTGAGTGACATTTAAAATCCTTCTTATTTAAATGGGTCTGTACAAACTCTCATTGTTGTAATGGTATAAAACACACATCTTTAACCTAAATCTTTTTTTTTTTTTTTACTGTTGTTCAAGTACAGTTGTCTCCATTATATGTTCCCACCACTCTTCCCTGCCTCACCCACCCCCACCTGCCACCCTCGTCCTACCCCCCTTTTGGTTTGGTCCATGGGTCCTTTGTACCTCTTTCTTGATGACCCTTCCTCTTCTTTCCCTGTCATCCCCCTCCCCCCACTCCTCTGGTTACTGTCAGTTTGTTCTTTGTTTCAATGTTTCTTGTTCTATTTTGCTTGCTTGTTTGTTTTGTTGATTAGGTTCCACTTATAGGTGAGATCATATGGTATCTGTCTTTCACTGCCTGTTTATATCACTTAGCATAATGCTCTCTAGTTCTACTCATGCTGCCACAGAGGGTAGGGGCTCCTTCTTTCTTTCTCCTGTGTAGTATTCCATTGTGTAAATGTACCATAGTTTTTTGATCCATTCATTTACTGATGGACACTTAGGTTGCTAACCTAAATCTTTTAATGTTAACTGTTTCTTTGTTGGCAAAAAAGCTTTAGTGACTAAGATAACTCATTACCCATATCCCAGAAAAGCAGTTTTCCACAAGATTCAGTATTTCTGGCTTCTGACTGTGAATTCTAAAAGTGACAAGATTCTCATAAACTTAATGTTAGTGAGAAGAAAACCATCCACCATTAGGATAATATGACCTTGCTTTCCTTACGGAGTTGGGCCTGTTGCCCTTAGAAGCAATAGAAAATATAAAACATTTTAAAAGTGATGTTTTCTTCTTCTACAAGTGAGGTCAGAATTTAGTTCCTAACTTTGAGAACTGGAACCATTTGCTACCACTTACCATCTCAAATTTCAATCAAGGGAACAGGAAATGTGAGAATAGTAAAAAAAATATGTATTCGATGGCTCTGACAGTATTATCGTAGAGGGTCAACTTGACTAATGTCTTTTGTGCCATGCGAAAACGAAAGCACACTAGGAATCCTGTGAGCTCAAGCCCAGGATTTTCTCACACCCAGACAAATGAGGCTGTGGTGGTAGGTTCTGCACTCCAGCACAAACTGAGGAGCGGTAGGCGGGCGTGCACCCATTGGTGTGGGCGGATATGGGATGTCGACCCAGGAGCAAAGCTGCTTGTCTATTCCTTAGATGACTATGTGATATTGACCCCATTTCACATTTGTGTTTTTATTAAGTATATAATCATTCAGAGTAAAATTGTGAACCCAAGAATACGTAAAAAATATAAAAAAGTCTTGAAGCAGCTGAAATGATGTCATTTAAACTCATCTTTGAGAGAATATGATGTGTCCCTGGGAATTTGGGGACATCACAGAGAATTGGGACGGCAGGTGGTCAGCCTGCTCTATGAGGAGACCCCAACATTAAGATGCTGAGAGTACATTGTGATGGGCTGGAGGCAGGGGGGTTATCCTGATGCATGTGAAACAAGGGGCACAGCGCTTCTGCAGGCCTTTTGAGAGCCCAACATCCTCCCTCTTACATAGAAATCATCCATGTACCTGCCACACAGGGCTTTGGTGACAGCCTAAAGATGACACACGGGAGCACAGCAAGGACTTTTTGCCCTATGTATCCTACCAATCCTCCTGATGGGACAGCACAAAGGAGCCAGAGCTCAGATAAGAAAGGAAAGATAGGGGAAGAGCTAGGAGCTGTGGCTGCCTGCACTGAGAGCTACAGAGGACGAGGGGAAGCAGGAGCATGACATAGGCTGTAGACCAAAATTTTAAACTGAGTTAAAACAGCTTAGACTTTTAAAGAACTGATCGTAGTTGAAAAATGGTGGAATCCGATTGAGATGACATTAAAGGATGTGCAAGGGGGATTTGACAGAGCAGGTCTGAAAAGAGTGGGTAGAGAGAAAGGAAAAATCACATTTTCAGTCTATTAAGTAAACTTTTCAATTTAAACTCATATTCCACACTTTTTTCCTTTCCTTGGTTGTTATGTTGAATGTTGAATGGATGAATGAATGAATTTGGACCTTATCACTAACTGCAGAGTTAAGTACATGCTTTTCTACATTTAAAATCCAAACCTTGGTGAGCAGATGGTAGAACCTTTTATTTTCCAGGAGACAAAGAACCTGCCATGCCTTTTAACTCACAGCAGTGGGAGGCTGAAGTCCCCCCACGGGTAAAGTCAGCCTGAACAAATCATAAACTGTCAGGGAAGCCAATCTATGGCTTTCATATTTTTGATTTCACTTAAATCATCAAACAATCTTGTTTTTCAGCGAGCTATTTGGTTTTTGAGAAAACTAATACTTTTCTATTGGTATTTTCACTTTTGTTAAAATTAAACACACACACATATGGTAAAAAGAACAATCAGTTTTCCCAAAAGGAAAACAGGATTGCCAAGAATAAAATTTTAAAATCCCAATACTTGGCATTAGCATTGACATAGCCTAAATTCCAAAAGGATTTAAATGTGACAATAAGAACTAAAATATGCCTGTTCTCTCTATATTGCAGTTTTTAAAACTGTTATTCCAAGAAAAGCAACTGAAACTTCATGTGTTGTTTGTTATTTCATGGCATAGAATATTTGCTCTTATCAGTGTTTCATTGTTTGAGAGAGACCCTTTTTTTTTTCTAATGTGAGTATGAAATATCTCCTTTGGGGTCAGAGGCATGCATAAAGACATATCATTTGCCTTTTAATGGGACTTTCTGGTGACTCTACAGTTTTAAATTGTTCTATATGCATCAAATATTCCTTACTGAATGTTCTTGCTGTGTACTCCGCAAATATGGATGGAAATAATTACAGTGAGGATGGCTTCATATGATGATGTCACTCCAGAGAAAACCTGCACCACAGGGAGCATTTCCAGTAAAGTATGGCAGAAACTGCAGGGTAATCAAAGTGCAAATTCCAATTTATTTAAGCAATATTGTTCTTGCTCCTCCGTTTCACAAAGCTGTCCTTTCTCATTAAATTTTTGAAAGAGAAGGAATGAATTTCACCAGCATAAATCTGAATGCTAGTTGACCTTTTTGAAAACTCTGCATGGAATGCTGGCATCAGCTGTCTGTTCACACACATGGAGACAAAAGGAAGAGACTGCGTTTTATAAGGAGTGAGCTGAGTATGTGGAAGCCTGGGTGCCATCCAGCTGGAGTTTTATTTGAAGAGAAGTTGGTGTATATTGGGGAGAGTGCATTTATTGATAACCCCAAATGGGTTTGAATAAGGTATGTGTCACAGGACTTTTGTGTGTGGTAGATGGACGTTCCAGGCATTGGTTTTGATTTGACCTTGCCTTTTTCTCTCTGGCAACAAACAAACAAATGACTATAACACCTACAGTATTTTTTGGACCATAAGATGCACCTAGGTTTTAGAGAAAGAAAATAGGAAAAAAAGAAAACCACTCCACCACCACCCACCCCACCGCAGCGAGCCAGGTAAGCTACATTCGGGCTATAAGACGCACCCCCATTCTCCTCCCAAATTTGGGGAAAAGGTGCATCTTATAGTCCAAAAATACGGTATATCTCAGTGACTATTTGAAAGAGTTTAGTGACTTCATTTATTTAATAGTTTATTCTTTTACTGGATGTCTGTTAAGCACCAACGGTGTATCAAGTGACACTCTACTAGGTGAAGGGATTACTAAACCAAACGAGACACAGTTTTTCTCCTCAATATGCTCACAATTAGGAGGGACCTTCCTACTGGTAAGCAGAAAATTACAACACAGGGTGGTCAATACTATGATGGAAGGAGGCTTAGGGTACTGTAGGAGTACATAAAAGGGACCCTAACCCAGTTGGGTCTAAGGAAGCTTCACAGAAACAGTGACATCTAATGTCTGATTTGAGTCTTTAATGACTAATCGATTAGGAAGTCGTTAAGTAAAAGGGTTTGAAAATAAATGGACTAGAGTTTTTCAAAACACTGAACAGGAAAAAAAAAATAAAAAACAAGGATAATGGGGAAAAAAGTCACCTTTGGCTGGAGAGGAGAACATGTGAGAATAAAGAAAGCCTCTAGTGGAAAAAAGAAAAAGGAGTTTACCCATAAATAGTTTTATCTTCTATGGTGTGTTAAAATTAAAAATAGGTACACTTCATTGTAAAAATTGACGTGGTATTGATATAATTCCTCTAGTCTCAGGCTAGAGGGATGCATGCTCTGGAACCCAAGCTTCAGAAGGCCTATAAAACTTCTAACAAATACAAGACCACCTCTGTATACTGGTTTTAGCAAGCCTTGGTGTCCCAGTTCCTCACACAATTGAAAACATCAGCTCTGGCAAAGAATGTGGAGGCCCCAGGGAAGAAAAAGACATCTCTCCACATCTCTGGCCCAATGTCGAACGGCCAGTGAGTGGGTCCCTACTCTGAAGTTCGGTGTCCTGCCTCTGCAGCGTTGGGAATGGGACACTGCTTCAAAACTTGGAAGAACTTGGAAAGGGAAAACATGGAAGTAATTTTCTTTTATTAATTCATGTTAATTAATTAAACTCCTCAGGTTACATGTATGCTACAGATTCTTACCTAACAAAGGATAGTTTTCAAATAGGACCAAAAAGGCATCCATGTTATTGCTTTTCTTTGTGTTTTTGTTTGTAGACAAAGAGATACGCAGGAATTAGTGTGATATTCTCAAAATTTGCATTTATATTTATATTAATATACATAACTGTATATTAATATTTATATTACTTTACTTTTTTCTCCCTCTTTTTTCTCTTTTTATATATACTATACACACTCATACAAATACAATATATACATAAAATGCATAAAGCATGATAATTTTACACTGAATGCTAAAATTCAAATGGCTTTATTTACATGAAAATATTAAATTAAATCATGAACAAGTCAGCATTATTTTAAAATATTTTATTTAATATTTTGATATTCTTTTATTATAATCTGCCTTTGTCTTAATTTTATAAGTAATTCTGAATATTTTGAGACTTTAAGCATATGAAAGAAATATTCATTATTTATTTTTATATTTAACTTACATCTTTAATGAGTGAAAAATATATTAAACTTTTTTAAAGTTGGAACATTTTTATTCCTTTTGATCATTGCAGTCACTATTATATAAAATACTGATTAAAATAACAATTAGTAATTTTGCTAAAATGAGTATTATAGAATATAATAATACATATTTTCTCCTTTTATTTCTCATTCTAATAGTACCGGACTCTGCACAGAATACTCAGGCATGCGCAATGATCTGAGTTAGTTGCTTATACTATTTTGCTAACTCATTTATATAAAAACCATAGCTTCACATGTTATGTTGATATTTGGCCAACAAAAAGGCGTATTTCTCACAAAAGGAGGACATATTCTATTTATCAGTTTGTTAAATTGATTTATAACTTTTCTATATTTAGCTATATGTATGTGGGATTGCATTTGTACTCTTGCCCCAAGCCCTGGTTCCTGAGTTATCATAAACAAGGGAGCAGCATGATCAGCAGCGCACTTGAGAACAATCACTCCCGTGGAGACAAAGAGACTACTAGTTGGGAGGCTGGTCTCCCTCTGCGTGAGTAATGTTTCGACCTCCAGCCTTAGCTTCTGAATCAACTCCACTCCCTTCTTTCCACAGCATATTTTTGGAGAGGGTTTGAGCCCTGCCTCTATAGGTTTTCTGGCTAGCAAGTTCTAGGCCACAGGCCTATCTGTTTTCAAACTGGACATTCTTGACAGCTCAGCCACAGGGATGAATGGACTGAGGGTCTTCTGTCCACAACTAAAAAGGAAGTTGAGAATTTGCAGGAGTCCATCTCTGGTCCTGAAACCCAAGGATGGTGCATCATCTAATGCCAACCATTGACCACATGGACTGACTGTTCAGGCAAAATAGCAATGTTTTGAGAAACAGCAAACTCTTGGACTGGAAAGCCCTCCAGAACTGAGTGGCAAAATGAATGAGGCTCTTTTGAGTACTTGAAACCTACAGGCTGACCACTACCCTAGTAAGGCTACAAGTTACCCTGGTTCTTCTCAGGTTGCAGCCTTCCAATCTGACCCACTCACAGGCTCCTCAGGGATCCACCATCCATTGTCTTAAGAGAGAAATAGAGAGGAGCCAGGTGGGTATGAGAAGCTGTTTCAAAAATTCTGCTCAGGTTCATTTAATGTGAAGAAGGTGCTTTTTTTCCAAGCCACCTTTTATCCTGGCTTAACCTGAGATTGAAGGGAAACTCTCTTCCCTACTGTCAATCTGAAATAAGATGTAGAATGTGTCCTAAGCAAGAGCCAGGGATTCTTTAATTATTTTTCTTGGATTTATATATTTGGAAAGTTTGCTCCTCTATTTTTACCTTAAAGAAAAATACAGAAGCTAAATTTGATGGTGATGCCTTGGTGATATCAAGTTTCTAATATGGGAAGCAAATTTTGTTTAGAAGTTACACTCTGTAATCTTATAACATTATGTTTTATCATCATTGATATGAGAATATATGGGAACATTGAAGTTTAATAAGTACTAAATTCTAAAGTAGCAGATGAAACTGAGTAGTCCTGACAAAGTTTATACACATAAACTTATAATTTAAGTATATATGCATCAATTTACATGTATGGCAATATAGAGACAATTATTTTAGTAAACTATATAATTTCTGTTTTCAATTTGCACAGAATTTATGAACTTTTCGTCACATCAGTAGGACTTTTGAAATAAGTTTTTTGTAATTAAAACTAGGTTTAAAATAATATTAAAATCTATTACTATGATTACTCTTATTAGCAGTTTAACTTGGCCCTAATACGTTTTCCTCTATTTTATGCATAACCTCTCCCCATTTCCCACAGGAGTGGGATGTGGGAGCATCATCAGTTCTGAAGACAGCTTTATACAAGATTAACATCTTCAACAAGGGTGTCAGAGGCATGTCGATGAGAGAAATGCGATCAGAATCACTCACTATGAATTTCCTGGGACAAAATTATACTTGAAGAGCAACAACAAAAGGTCAACTTGGTTAAAATGATTGATGGCTACTTCTTCTCTGCTAAATGTCATTAAAAACAGCTCAGGTCATCTGTGAGTATGTTCTCTCTCATCCAACAGTTGATTTCTGTTTTGGTTTTGGTCTGGGATCTGCTACTTCCTACACGGGGGATTCTTAAAGTTAACACTTCTCTTCCTTAGTGTACTCATCTGTAAAATGGGAGGAGATGGCACTTAGTGGGGTATAATATAAGTGTAACAATACTTTCATGTGGTAAGGATAAATGACACGGCGCAGGTAAAGGAAGCACTCAGCACAGAGCCTGGCACGTACTAAGCTTACAATATAGTTTAGCCATTATTACAGCACCTGCAAACCATGTTTTACTCCTACATGACCAGCTGTGTTTTTCTTGTTACTTGTCCACAATAATTGATCATATTGGATATTTGTTTTGAGCCATAATGAGGATGGAGTAAAATAAAAAATAAACCAATTATCCCTCTTATTATAGTTGGAAAGAACCATCTTTAATGGACTTCAACTATAAATTCTGAGGCAGGAATATTCTTTATGAGGGCAAAGCAGAAGAGAGCCGAGGCCACAAGGAATTGCACCCCATTTAACCATTCTCTCACAAGCCCAGGACAGAGTAAAATGGGTTGGTCTCAACTAACAATTCTGTTTTTACCACCTGGATCATGTCTGGCCAAGACAGAAGAAAACAGGCTTTGTTTCGCTAATGGAGTTTTTAAAGCACTGCTCACAATCTCTCAATGGGTCCATTTAGACTCAGTAGAGGGCTCAGCCTGAGGTACAAAAAATCAGAAGTTGGCAAACAGCAAGACAGGGTGGCTCTCCAAGACGCCCGAAGAAAACAAAGACCTGCAGCCCCAGTGGAGAATCTATCACAGTGTGCACACGGAGGCACAAGGCACAGAATGCAGTCTTTGTTTTGTCTACTTCTAAAATATTTAGTCTAGAAAATTTAAACTGATACTTTATCGGTGTACACATTTGTCCACATTTACAGCAGCCCACGTTGCATGAAGCTTTGGGGACGCTGGCTCATGGCTAACTGATGGCTTAGAAAGCCCATGTGCGAAAAGCCAGATCTTTCTGTGAACGTAGCTAAAAAGTGGGTCAGGCCAAGTATATGGAAAATGAGATAATGGGAGATTCAGAGTAGTCCCACAGGGGCCAGTTTCTCTGATGTCCAACTGAACTACATATTAATGAAGGGTGAAAACCTCTCACAGCTGATAAGCAGGCTGTCTCCTGGCAATTATCATAGCTCCTGTTGCAAAATAGGTACTTTATTTGGACTTTATCCATTCCTTGACTTGATCTCTGTGAGGAAGCACAGCCTCAAATAATTGCAGGTCTATTAGCACATCAATTACCTAAAGACCTTGATTTTAGCAAGGAGTGGATTTTAATCAATCACAGCAAATGTTATCGAGAGATTAGTTGTCCCAGAGAATAAAATTAACTACAATTAGACTGTAATAACTTGCAAGAGCTTCTAGCATATATTTTCCAGTTCCTTTAGAATTAATGCATTTTGCTGCTACTTTGTATAGAAAAAAAATATGTTTAGACGTTGCAGTAATAACTGGAATTAATGTTACCTTTTAATTTCCTTCCTTGTAAGGAAATGAAAGGATGCAACTAAGTTAATAAATTAATAACTCACACTTTAATATATCAGAGATCTTACTAAATAAGACAATTAGGATAATTACTGGAAACTGAAGAGTTTGTTAAGGAAGTATCTCAATTCAATCCTGAAATTCAATGTTTTTAAAGCATTGGTAGTCGAATAGAAGACAAAATGACAAAGAGTGAAAACAGAAAACGCAGGGAGGTTCAGTGATACCCAATTGAGGTGACAACATGGCAGATCTGGAGACATGTGGGCATTGTGTCAGGCACCCAGAAATCCTTGCCGAGGGATCTTATTAAAATGTTGCACTTGCTATTCAATATTTTGCTGTATTCAAGCTGAACTGGGGACTATTACCCTGCAACGATTTCCTTTAAACATTTCGGCACACACTGTGCAAAGTTATGCATGTGCTAGGTAGTTTAAGCTCCAATTCTTGGGCTGCTCAGGTTCTTGAATCAAGAGTCTGCACTCTCAGGATGGCACATAACATTTAATGAAACAGGCGAGCTCCCAAGGTGGCAGCTAACAGCCTTTTAACTGTCTATAACTCTGTCAACACCTGAGGATTCCCTAATCAGCAAATGAGAGTCAGACATGGGTTTGCTCAGTGAAGTTAGTGACTTGTTCTTCAGCATGATCACTGGTAGAACTGTACTCTGATAAGATACAATAAAAAATCACTCTAGAGATGTGACTTGACTTAAATATTTTAGCAGTGTTGCATGGGCAGGGTTTAGGAATTCAGGGAGGCCCAAACCCTGTGTTCTTAGGGATGGCCCCTCGTGCTTTATGCCTTAATGGCCCTGTGGCTGGTCCTTGATTTCCTGGTGCTACCTATAAAAGCCACAGGCAGGTCCATGCCTCCAAAACAGGGTAACATCTACTTGGTGAAGTGGAAGTTTCATGCAGGGTGGTAATCAGAGCATCTAAAAAAAGGGCAGAAAAGTGTGCTTTCATCAAGCTTGCAGAATAAGTAATATTACGTATTTGGGGTTTCATCACACACACACGTTTATTTAATATATTGTGTATTTATCATAGAATTTGACCTAAAATTTACTCTCATTATAACCTGATAATAGGTTGTATTGCCTGAAACTATTCAGTGATTAACTTTTCCCGACAAAAGTAATTTAAGAGTTGTTCTCGTCGAAATTGACTTAGGCCACTTTGAAACATGACATCAGATTATTCCTATTTTGGAACTAAGTGGAAATGCCAGAGACATCTAAGTTACAATTAATATCTGCTCTTCCTAGTGTTGTAGGAGGATGTCGATACTCCGATTCAGAGGGATTCTTAACTTAAATTTAAGGGGTCCAACTTAAATGGAGAAAAATTACATTTTTCATTTCACTAACTGCTAACAGAATTTAGTATGCCCTTACATTTGAAAGTAGACAAACCACATTTTAACAGCACCTGTGATTTTGTTGCTAATAGGAATCACAGATATTTTTGTATCATTATATCGTTGTTGTAGGTAGCTTTAAATATCATTTAGGATCATCATTACTTAAAACTTGTCATTGTTATGTTAGACCTGCTGCTCGATCTTTTTATTTAATGTGTCAGTAAAGAAGTACAGGGATTACTATATTGTAGACTTGTTAATATTTTAAAATTTATTTTAATATGTGTTCTTAGTTACATAAGGCTATTTATTTATTTATTTATTTTTAGACAGAGGGAGGGGAGGGAGAGAGGGAGAGAAACATCAATGTGTAGCTGCCTCTTGCATACCCCATCACTGAGGACCTGGTTTGCAACCCAGGCATGTTTTCTGACTGGATAGCGAACCGGTGACCCTTTAGTTCGCAGGCCGATGCTCAATCCACAGAGCCACACCAGCCAGGGCAAGGCTTTCTTTTTAATCCTGTGTATTTTATCTTATGAATTTAAAAATAGTTTTTGCAGAAGGGGTTGAAAGAAATCACCACACTGCGAAGGTTTTCCTGGCACACACAAAAAAGGGTTATGGCCCCAGTCCTCCAGCGTTCCTTCAGTACCAGCCCTACTGCCAAAATTAAACCCAGCTGCCTAAACTATTGCCTTGTTTATGTGACATCATAGAAATGAGTGAATGGTGTGTGTGTGTGTGTATGGAAGAGGTTGGATTGAGGTATTAAACAGAATTTAAAGAATATAGGCAGCTAGTGGAACAGTTTTAGCAGAGGAAGGGAATAGAATAAGATTGGAGTTGTTGGTATGTTTTCTTGAAAATCTCTTCCAATTTGTAAAATGGAGGAAGAGAATTTAACAGGGAACCATTTACTGACTCTCAGCTTAACCTTTGTCCTTCCTGGACATCTCCTCCTGTGGGGGGAGGCATGTGAATTAAAAGAGGTGCTTGGGATGGGGAAAGGAAGCAGACACTGTAGCCTGCAGGGCCACAGACTTGAAGATGTTGGGCTGGCCATGTGGCCAGATTCAAGTGTTCTGGGTTTAATTTTAGTAGCGAAAAACGTCTCAGATACCACCACATTCATTGAAGTCAACTTTCTCACCTCCAGTGTGTGTTTGCCTAGTTAGGAAGGGGATTCTAGATCCCTGACTGCCCTGAAAAAGACGAGTCTGTGCTTGGCAAGTCTTTACGGAGAGTATTTGCACCATTCGCTTGTGAAACCCAGAGTAAAATGACTGTTGAGTGCCAGTAAAGTCACGGACAGGTTTCTCTTAGGTCTCGAATGAACTCTCAGAGACAAGTCTTAAGGGTATCTACCCCTGGGAACCTCAGATGTGAAAATGCAAAACTTGTGAGAACCAACTGTTCTGGTTTGATTTCTGACTGTGCCTTTTACTGTTAAGTGACCTCGTATAAGTCATTACTTATTCTAGAGGCTCAGTTTTTGCATCTATAAAATGTTAATAATGTCATTTCCCTTTTGGGTTGCTGTGAGGTTTAAATCATATCAAAATAATATCTAGCATATATAGGTACTTATTGGATCTGAATTTTTCCACATCCTTTCCTCCTAAAGTCAAAGAGCTCTGGATTTTCAATAGCCTCTTGTCGGACAAATTTACCCTCTCTGAAAAGCCTGTTTTAAGAAATATTCTTTTACTTTGAAAGTTTTTTTTTTCTTTATGTGCATGAAAGAGCTCCAGCTTTTAAAATTCATATCTTAGTAAATAAAGACCAAGTCCTCCATGGTAGACATTAATATTCTGGAGGAAAATTAAGAAGTAAAGAACAGTGTATAAAAGTAGTGGCATTGTTCTCCATATAAGGGCACATTCTCTTCTTTTTTCATTGATTTACAAAGCGCTCCTTGTTTCTTTCTTTCTTTTTTTTCTTGTGATATCTTTATTTTTTTATTGTTGTTCAAGTACAGTTGTATCCATTTTCCCCTCACCATTCCCTCCACCCCAGCCATCCCCACTTCCCACCCTTTATCCTTGTTTTTACACTGCCATATCAGAGAGCATTGGAAAAAAACAAAAGTAGGAAGAGTAAATCATTTGTCGTAGGAATGTGGGCCTACTCCTCAAGTAGTTTACATTATACTTGGAGAAACAACAAAATATTATCAATTATGAGAGTTGTGAAGAGCTCACATCCCTGACTAACCTACTTGTTTATGCTTCTCAGTAATGGGCATACCCTCCACCACTGCTTCCCCAGAGTAGGAGTTAGCTTTGTCCTTCTCTTTCCTTCATTTCTCTACAACTAATTCATCAGCAAGTCAATTCTTTTCCACTGTCGGAAAATAAACCAAACCTCTCTTGCCTGGAGGATTGAAAAAGTCTCCTAACACATCTCCCTGCTTTTACTCTTCCTCTTTTAAAATCAATTCTCCACACAACAGCCAGAGTAGTATTTTTAAAAATATAAATTAGATCAAGTAACTTCTCTGCTTAAAACCATCTAATGATCTCCCCTCCCATTTAGGCTAAAATTCAAATGCATTAAGCAGGCTTTCAGCGTCCAGTGTGGGATTCTCCTGTGCACTCTCTCCATCTCGGGGTCTCCGCTTTAGTGATTCCCTCTGCCTATTATTGCTCTTCTCCCTGATATTCACATCAATGGCTTTTTTATTGGTTAATGTCATTCGTTTCTCAAAGGGGACTTTCATGACCTTTGGATCACTTGGCTGCACTTTATCCTATTTTAATTCTCTGCTTTGCGATGATCACTCTTTGATTTTCACTGGTTTACTTTGTAGTTAACACTGATACAGTGCTTCCTGTGTGCTACTCATCATTTAAATTCTGTATGCATTTTATCAACTCCTCCTTCTTGGATGGTCCCTTGCCCTCCTGGGGTTTCAGTAAACATTCACATTCATGGTTCACAAAGGTGGACGCCATATCGCCTCTTCTTCACTATTTTAGCTCTAGATTTAGCCCACAGTATAGCACAGAGAAAGTGCTCAGTTAATATATGTTAAATAAATGATTGGCGACCCTTTACTTCCCCATTCACCTTATAGCTATTAATTGTTACTAGATGGTAATGCAGGAATTTCGAAATTGTCATCAAAACTGAATTTCTTGTCTTCCTCCCAAACTACTGTTTTCTTCTGCGCTCTGTACATCGGCGAATGTCAATAGCACCTACACCATTGTCCAAGCTAAAAACATCGTACTGGTGAAACTGAGCAAATTTCTCCTCTGCAGACTTCTGTTGAAATAGTCTAAACTCTTTAGAATGGTTTAAACCATCCAAGGTCCTGAATGAGCTAGAGTTTCCTTCACTAGTTTGTTTTTCGCAACTATGCCCACACTCCGGCACCCCTCCACCGCGTATGCAAGCACCTTATCACGGTAAGCGCTTGCTCACATCTAAGGGGCCATGCATGCTGCTCCCTCAGATGGCAACACTCTCCTCCCATTCTCATTTTATTCATTATGTTCCCCCCACCCCCGCACTGCCCTTGACCCGTCCTGACGGCAACCTCAAACAAGCCTCTCCTTGACAATTTCCCACCCTCCTTTGAGACTTATTTTCCCTAAGAAATGAGGTGTCTCTCCTGGCTTCCCTGGGATGCTAACACACGATTGTGATTCTGGACACCTGGAGCAGAGTCCTGAGAACATGTATTTTTTAAAAGCTCTCTAGGTGATATTAATGCAACACAATCCTGGATCATCATTTAGTACAAACACACCGAATTGTAGTTGGAAAACATTTATCCCTCTGTTTTCTTCACTAACGTGGGAGCTCTGTGAGGCGGAGAACATATCTATCTTGTTCACATTCTCAGAAACACAAAACCTAGCAATACAAAAATCCCAATTTTTTGTCAAATAAATGCATAAACTTTGACTTTTATTTGGCTGTTCAAGGCTGTATCTTATAATTTTATGTTGGTGAATAGCAGTATTAGTTAAGTTACATAACTAAGTCATTTTAGTAAGGAATGTCTCACAATGACATATCATAATATTATTCAAAAATTTCCCGTAGGTTTGGTATCATTCCCAGGGCTTATAACTTAAAACACAAATGCTAATGGTTTCTGATATTTTCATATAGAAATAAAAAGAACTTGCTCAAAGTCAAAGCCAATATTAGCTTCCTTGACAGATTTCTTATCCTTGACCAATATTTACGAAGAGCTTCTTTGGAGAATAACTTTGTAGGATATGTGTTAAGAATAAATTGTTAAGTATAAATGCCATTTCCAAAGTCCAGGTAAATGTCAAGGTAAATGTAAGTAATGGTGAATAAGATGGAAGTTTGTACACATGTGTACACACATACACACACTTTAAGTTGGGGTAATATTGCCTGTGAATGTTAACTAACGTCTTTCCAAGGGCTATACTGAAGCTAATCTGATCAGTTGAAATAGAAATAAAATGTTTTCCCCCTTCAGGACATTTTTTTCTTTACAGCCCCTTGGTTCTACTTGCAACTTCCCACTGCTCAGGATGCTGCAGCTTGGTTAGTCCGTCCCCTTCCCTCTCTGCCCCCTACACACAATATAACACACCTTAAGCTATGCTCGAGAAAAATCCAATCCTAGTTCTTGTGTTTCTAAAATGAAATAATTAAATGTGATTACCTTGGGGTGCGTACAATAGTTAGTGAATGGGGTGAGATAACAAGAATTGCTTATATGATTTACATGACTTTCTATTTTGGGATTGTCAGAGTGAAATCTACATCCTGGTAACTGTCTTCAAATTATATAGGATGGTTAATTAATTACTGAATTAAAACTAGATTTGTATCTGATTATTAATGTAATACATAATCATTATAGCACATCCTGATAATCTAGAAAAGCATAAATGACAGACAACCCATAGCGCCATATGTGGGGATGATCATAGTTAATATCTGGTGTCTAAACTTGTTTTACAGAAATGAAAAATAGACATCTCTACCAGTGAGCTTGCTCTCAGCTGGTGGAAGGTGCTTGGATTACTATTTTGAGAAAGACAGAAGCTGCTTCTGAGCTCAAAGGGGAAAATACCATGAATGATTAGCAAAGACTACCATGGGCATTGTGGGGGGAAGTGTGGGAACTGAGTCACGCATTTGATATCCTTGATTTTTGAGTAAGACAGCCATGTGGACAAGAATACGTAGACTACTAAAATGGATACGGCTAACACTAAAGGACACGGGATGCCAAAGGTGTGCAAAAAGCTTTGAAACCCTCGTCTTGGGTGTGTGCAACCTCTAATGTCATTGCTTATATATAGAGAATATATCAAATTTTTAGCATTAGCAATTATGCATTTTATTTAATATGCCTGCTGACATAGACATGGTTCTTTCCATTAAGTTCCTTCTCTCTTTAAAATATATATCTCCAGCAACAGGCTACCGACCTTTTGGGGTTCACCTCTTAATTATCACTTTTTATAATTTGCTTACCATTCCTTGCTTATCATTTTGCCTAGAAAAAAAAAGCAAAAACACAGAGTAGAATGGAGGAAGAGAAGGAAGAAGAAAGAAAGGAAGAGGGGGAGAAAATGAGACAATAATGAAAAATAGAGAGTAGAAGTAGGAATATTAAAAGGGATGGGAAAATGCAGAGATTTAAAGAGACTAATTGCAACAGCACACCCCAAGAGAAAAGGAAAATGAATCCTTAAAAGGAAAGTGGAAAAGGCTAAACCCTTTCAGACAGTCTTCTCTAGGGATGCTGACTGGACACTCTGCACTCCAGCAATCAATATGGTCATTTGCAATTAAGTGAAGGGAAAGGCTAACGCTTAACAGGGATGCCCCACCTCCACGCACTCCTGTGAGCTGTGGGAGCAGCAGAGGAAGAGGAGAAGTCTGAAGACCGATAAACAGTCATGTTGCTGAGGTGAGATGGACCTGTGAGAGAAAGGAAAGGCAACATGCTCAAGTACCTTCTCCTGTGGTGGAGGGAGACTTGGTGAGCCGTGGTTGATTGAGCAGACCCAGAGGAAAGTGACGCTGGAGGGAAGAAATGGCAGGAAGAGAAGAGCTGTGGGAACCTGAACTCTGGGAGATTCTCAATGTCTCACAATCACAGAACAAAGGAAGAGATGTGGGTCAGGGTCCTGCTCACTAATATGTCAAGGGAGAGATGAAAATCCTTCCGCTGTAAACATTTGTTAATGGAAGGAATTGGAAAATGGTAGAAAAGCATTTGTGTTGGATTTTTGCACCTTGGTTAATATGCTAGAGGAAAAATTGTATTAAAACATGTGCCTTCCCTGAGATATTATATTTGCTTTTCATTGTGTCTAAAAGGCAGAAGATTAATTTTCACTGGTATAGAAGAACCAGTGGCTTTAGCTTAAAGAGATAGTGGTTCCTAGTTAGGAAGGACCATGCAGAGAAAACCACTGTTTAGCTAGGGGAGCTACCCTGTCCTCATTAACCTCATGCAAGTGGTTGGCGATCTCAGATACCTGAGAAGGGTTACGCTGAGAAGAAGCAGATACCTGAATTCAAGGGATCTGGTTGGAATTGAGAGGGGACCCAGTCCATCTTACTGTGTTCAGGCTGCTATAACAAGTGCCAAAGCCTGGGGAGCTTTTGAACAATAGAACTTTATTTCTCATACTTCAGGGGGCTGGAAGTCCAAATTCAAAGTGCCAGCATGGTCAATGAGGGCCTTCTACAGGGCTGTAAACTTTTCCTTGTATTCTCACATGGTGGAAGTGGGTAGGGATCTTTCTGGAGACTCTTTTACAGGCCACTAATCCCATTCATGAAGGCTCCATCTTCAAAGACTTAAGCACCTCTCAAAGCCCCTACATATTTACAATCACCTTTGAGGGTTAGAATTTCAACATATCAATTTTAGGGGGGATGCAAACTTTTAGACCACAGCAGCCTTCAAAAGGAATGATTTGATGCAGCAATGATTACAGTGTTTGCTGAATTTTCATAAATTCCTCTTTAACTTGTCAGATCTTTGGAAGGCAAATAACGAAAATGGAAATGTATGTTAGCCCCTTAGAATGACAGTAGCATGAATATGGTGGAAATATTTCAGGGTAAAGTTAGCTTTTAAATATTTGCTCTGATTTTTACTAACTCTAATTCTTACAGTTGTTATAATGATTAAAGTGTATAGTATGGGAATTCTCTAGTACACAGAGGACTTAAAATATATGTTAGCTCTCATCTCCTATTTACTTTAAAAGTTTAACCTTTATTGGCTGATACATGCTAAGGCAAATTTTCACCAGTTGACTGTTTTGGGAGTTGTATAAAACTGATCCTTTACAATTAATTCTAATACACTGACCAAACTGTACCCTTAATTTTCTACAGTAAAATGATGTTAATAATAATAACATATTCCAGAGCAAATTTAATCACCATATCATATGTTTAAGTCAAATTCTGCAAGTAAAGGCAGGTGTAGTGAGACAAGAAGGAGATGGCACACTCCAGCAAGAAGAAATGAGTGCATGGAGTTTTCAAGGAGGTACAGCAAGGTTGAGAGCCCTGGAGTGACCCCAAGCTGTAGGAGAGAGCAGCCAGTGGGATTGTGGCCTTCCATGGGCAAAAGTAGCCATGGCCAGCCATTAGCTCAGTAAGGGAAGAACTTGGAACATACACACCCTGCCCTCACTCTGTTCCTGTCCTTTATTCTACCAGAGGCTCCCATGAGCTGAACTCAAAGGCAAGCCAGAGAGAATGTGGGAAAGGAAACAAAGGTCATCCAGCCTTGTTGTGTGTGTGTGTGTCTCTGTGTGTGTACATACACGCAGCTAAAATCAAAGTCGAAGAGGTTCATTCACCCCCACCCCTCCCAGCCTAAGGTTAAATGTTATAACTTGATTGTTTAGGTTTGGAAGATAAATAATTTAGGTAGTTATCTATATTGTGGCAGAAGGTCAGAACAGTGATTTTTTCATATAATTTTCAAGTTCTTGTTGTACACTGAGCTGGTAGGTGATTTAACTAGGCTGAAATTTAGTTTCTGTTCTTTGAGGGAAAGAAAGATGGCCCCAAACTGAGATCAGATGGGAGCCGGTTAAAATTTTCATCTACGTCTTCAGAAAAGATGAAATAAATTCCCCAGTGAACAGGCCATCTATTATTTACCTCACTTAACCCAGGACTCATGGCACTAGAAGTATCGCCATGGGAACTCTAGCTTGGCCTTTGGACTAATAAGTTTCTTGGGAGGGATCTGTTTGGCTGTGAGAGGAGGACTGAATGTTCCACTAGATGAAAGCTTTCAGATGTGGACGGAATTGGATTCATCCCTGACCTATTTCCTGGTCCTTGGTGTTTCACCTGAGAGTGAACTCAAGAGATAGCCAATTGCTTCTAACATCTGTTTTACAAGGGAAGCTAAGCAACTCGTGATTTTACGTATAACAAAGACGGTAAGTGGCAGTTCATATTTTCAAATGAATGGAGAGCAAACATGAAATCTGTAATTAGTGAGCTGACAACCTAGTTGGTGCTTTTCATGTCAGAGATCAGGGTAAGCATAAGAAACAATCTCATAGTTTGGGGAGGACTGGAGATGAAAAATCTCCACCAAACCTAAAAAAACCAAGAAATCCACTGACTTTTTAAGCTAGGAACATACGGAACTGGGAGGAGGCAAGTCATAAACACTGTTACAAAGTCTGTCATACAAATTTTACATCATATATTGGCGAAATTAAGTCACTTGCTATTCCTTTATAATTACATTTTCCTTTAGACAACCTTGAGAAAAGACTTCCCTTTGTTTCATAGATTCCTCAGATTTCTATGAAATCAATGGTGATACTATCAACCATGAAATTCCAAGAAATTAACTGTGGAAAATACAAAGGAAAGGGCACCAAGCCGGGTGTTACTGTAAAACAATTAAGAGAGTGTTTCATCCAATAGAAAGAAAATACGATGATGCTTTCAAGGTATTTCACTTCTAACTTTTTTAACATGAGTGTATGCTTCTATATAATGTGTCAGAGCAGTCTTTCCAAAGCATAGGCATTATGATGTGCTTAAAGCCATACAAATGTTTTCTCCTTTCAGTTATAGTAAAACCCAAGCTATTCATGATGGTTTTGAAGGCCCCACATGACGAGGCTCCTGCCTGCCTGTCCTACCTCACTTGCTACCGCTTTTCCTCTCACTGTACTCTAGCCATCCTGAGCCCCTTGTTCCTTGAACCTGACCCCTTGTTCTCGCCTCAGGGTCTTTATGTTTTCCGTGCCTCCGCCAGGAAGGCTTGTTTCCTTCAGAGCAAGCGCCATTAAGTGAAGTGTTCTTATTTGTCTATCTTTCCTGTAGAATGACAGTTTTGTCTCCAAAACATGAGAAAATAGCTGGGAAACAAAAGTTGTTTCTCAATAAACAGTTCTTGAATGAATATGCGCTTGCATCCTCTGTCCTATTCTGCTTTTATTTACAACCTCCAAACAAACATGACTTGGATTAAGGTTTGATGTCTTTAAATTATTAACACGTAGAAAACAAGAAAATGTCAATTTTTAACTTTTTTTTGAGAGTCACATTCTCCCAAAGTGGCTTCAAATTGTTACTCGCCAATTGCTTTAGACATCAGGTTGTGTCTGTAGCCAGATGACGGTGATGAGATGAGCTTGTTACCATGTTTGGTGTTTGAGTAGCAAACTTCAACCAGGGGCGCTCAGTGTAACTAACTGCCTCTTGAGTTGACGAGCTTGCCCTTCAGACTAAGCGTGGTAAAGGGTCTGTGCCTTGTGAAGTAAAAGGACATTTGGTAGTCAACATTTATGGTTCTTGCATTTGTATGATGTTTTCCATGGGGATTTGTTTTTTACGGAGTAAACGTGTCAGTCACATTGATACAGGTATTGTCTATGAAACAGCTAGCTATATTTGCTACTTTAAACTGATGAAAAGGCGTATCTGACCCTCCTGTGCCTGGGTAATAGGGATCAGTACCTGACAGATGAATCACCCTTTTTGGTGTGGACTATCTTTTTTAACCACGGCATTCTAGAGCTGCCTTATGAGGGATCATAGTAGGTGGCCAGTCAGCTTTTACAAGCAAACATTGTATCTAACTACCACTTAGAGAGCCTCCCTCAGTCCTTCACCTTTAAAGGTAATCACAGATTAATATCGACTGTTCTTTAATTTAGTGGAATAACATAGTATTCACCCTGTTATGACTGTTGTTGTACTCAATATTTTTTAAAGATTTTATTTATTTTCAGAGAGAGGGAAAGGGAGGGAGAGGGGAAGAGAAACATCAATCAGTTGTTTCTTGTATGCTCCCTGACCAGGGACTGAGCCCACAATCCAGGCCTGTACCCTGACTGGGAAGCGACCTGGTGACCTTGTTCTTTGCAGGATGACACCCACCCAACTGAGCCACACAAATCAGGGCTTTTGCTCAGTATTACTTATCCATCCTTTCTGCATGGAGCGATAGTTATTTTTCCTTGATATATATAGCATTCCATTATCTGTAATCTCAATTTTTCCTTATCCATTCTATTATAGATGGACATCGCCTTTATTTTTAGTGTTTTGTTTTTATGAACAATGTGCTATGAAATTTTTTATATGTCTATTAGGGTCCATATATGTGTTTTTCTTTTGGATGCAACTACACCTGGCATTACTTAGTGTATATGTGTCCAGATTTACTGGACACTGCCGAGCAGTTGTCATCAGTAATTGCATCGAGATGTACTCCACCATCAGAGTGTGAGAGTCTGGTTTGCTAAATTCATTCAATTTTAGCCATTTTTATAGATGCTTAGTTATATCATATTCTGATCCTGCTTTTCTTTAATGACAAATGATAGTAAGCATCTTTTGATACATTTATTGACCTTTTGGAAGTTAGACAAAATTGTGTTTATTGGCCATTGCTACAAATTAGGAAAAAGACTCATTTTTCAAGACTCCTCAAGGCTGTCTGCTGGGAAAACTGTTCCAATAACCTCACAGGGCCGCAATGACTTGAAGGTGTGTGACAACCCCTGAAGACGTTCAATGCACAACTTGACACCTAGTGTAAGCAACAGCCCCTGACAGGCAACCACTGCAAACACTCAAGGAACGTAAAGAATTCACCTCAGAGATTTTCATGGGCCAAGTGAAATGCAACCCTGCTTTTTTATAAGATTCTCTTGGACTGTAAGTATACAAAGGGAAGCAGATACTGAAGAAAGGGAAAGATAACCCTGGCACTGAATTCTTTTCGGAACGTCTCTAATGAAAAGAGGGGCTTGGTTTAGAGAGTGGACACCATGGGTGATTTTCAAACTATTTCATCACCTGTCTGGTGCAGGCACTGACCTGTGATATGGGTGCCAGCCATATAGGGCTTACAGCTTAATGGATGTATACCGATGTGCATGAGTTCTGGGTACCAGGATGCCAGGGGCCAGCATGGACTCAAGGTATTTGAGAAAAAAATGGATACTCACAAAAAGGAAAATATGCTATGAGTAAACACTTTCCTTTATAGTTTTTGCTACATCAAGGTTCTGATGCCAGTGCTATGGAATCTAAATTCTCTTATTAACCAGAATTACTAATCCTGTATGATGCCGTGGAAATCAACATGTCTTCCTGTAGGCAAATTTGCTTCTGTCTTTAAATTTAGGACTAACGCCTTCTCTGTTTGTCCTCATTTGTTTCAGATAGTTTATGTTCAGATTCTGAAATCAATGAAATCTCTTGCCAACCGAGGAGATTGTTGGAAAGTTAGGTGGGTACCCCTGAAGTGTTTCAGATTCTTCTTACATTTCGTGTGATAAGAAATGTGAAACATGTAACATGAAAATATTTTATTAGATGTACGTTTAAATGGATAAAGCACCATTTGAAAGTTGTTCTGAGTTCTGAACAGAAACTGTAGTCATATTCATAAAACTTAACCTCACCAAAATTTAAAAAATCTTTGAATGTTTGAGGTAAGTCTTATGACCTTTACTTTTTTAAATCACTGTAATATAATATGACAGGTGAAAGCTTATAGCATATAAAATATTTTCATTAGATATATACTTATATACAAGAGGACTCCATTGAAAAGTAATCTATGTTCAAAATATAAGCTACAGTAATATTTATAAAACCTATCAAAATGAAAAAATCTTCCAAATGTTTAGTGACAAATCTCATGACCTTTAGATTACCGATTGCATTCAATTTCATTTTTAGTCCTTTCAATTATCTTCCCGATACTCAGAGATTTTACAGGGAATTAATTCTTCTGTGGGAGGGCTTCATCTCCATTGTGGGGGGCAGGAGCCATTACTCCTTTCATCTTATGCACAGCGTTTCCCCATAGTCATTTGGGGAATGATGAACTATTGAAGCCTTTCTGCATGTAGAGAGGAGGCACGAGTTTGATGGTCATTTATGTGGAGTGAGGAAAATGATCTTATAATGTTAGTGATTATGCTAATTGCTTCAAAGGGGTGTATGCAGCATGTGAATAGAGAAACTAAAACATGAGAAACTAATAATGTTGCTAAAACACTCAAACAGCATCTATAGATGGCTTAACTTTAATGTAGCATTAGAAAAATAAGTTACTCACAATTATCAATACATAAGATATTTTTAGATTAAAATTTGATCAACTTTGATAGTATCTGTCTTTACCTTTATTATTTTCTAAGACTTTGTTTGAATTTTGATATCAATATCTCATATGCAATTTGGTTAGCTCTCCACTTCAGAACTTAAATAAATCGTTGCCCTTAATGCTGCCTATATGAGGCAGACATTTCAGTCCCTTAGAGAAAACATGAGCATCTCTAGGTCAGCTTGCTTTTATAATAGTGTTGGGAAGCCCAAAGGCCGCATATAAATAAGCGTATTTGAAAGCCCTTGGCAGAGTGGTGCATAATGTGTAGGTAATGACTAAGATATAGTGAACTGAATTTCAATTCAGGCTGGCTAACAAACTAGAAAACGAACATTGCTGACTTAAACAAGGTTTGGTGGAGGAAACCGTATCACTTACTGCTACTTTTCTTAAAATGGATTGTTCATGTTATTTAATTATTCGTACTATTGCCCTGAATTAATTAAGCAACCACAGTCTTACTAAATCTTTTGAAATACAGACAGAGATGTGGCGTAGGGCGTGGGGGTGACATTCTCCTTCAGCTGGCACAAAAATAGGTATGTGCCAAGTGGTCTCAGTGAGAACAAAGCAATTGGCCTGGAAAGATAAAAATAGTATTGGGGAGTCTCTCAATGGGTAATAATGAGTAATACAATATTGGTTATTTTCTTCACTATACATCTTAGAATAAGCACGTGTATGGAATTCCCTTGATAATTTCAAACACACTTTTATGGGCTTAATTTTGTTTCTTTCCTAATTCAGAAATATTTTATAGTTCTCCACTATTCAGTCAAGCAGAAGAACAAAATACATTATTTATTGTTAATAGGAAACAGAACATTTGTGAGGGACATTCTCCTATTACTGATTCTTAATGCAAAAATGTATTAAAACTATATAACACTATCTTAGAAAAAGTAGAAAATTCCCTGCTTTAATTGGGAATTCACCCTGTATTACTGTTCTGGATTTTAAACAAAGGTCACATACATGACATTAATTTATTCAGTAAAAGTTGAATGCTGAGTGGCAGAAACTGCTGGTTGCCTATCAGTTTCCTTTTCCCCTTCTTAAGAAGCAAGTGTCGTAGTCTCACCTGATTGCACGGCCGCCCAGCTAGGGACTATGTTTGCTGGCTTCTTTGACAGCTTGTGGTGCCATGTGACTAGGTTCTGGCCAGGATGGTGCAGAGGGATGGATGCCTCCTAAAATCTGTGGAACATTCCCTTTCCCCCTTTCCATTATGTCAGAGACCCTTCAGTACAAAAGCAGTCTCCTCCAGTTGGAGAGAAATAAACTCTGATCTCATAAAAGTCCCTGCATATTGAGGTCTGTTAATTATGCCAGCTTATCCTTTTGGTCAAATAATACACCTGTTTTATAGGTATAATATTCATTGCATTTTTTGGGGGCATACCATTGCCTTTCTTTTTTAGGGTAAAATACCAGCATACATAAATTCCATATGATTTGACTCACATATGGAATCTAATGAACAAACTGAACTGCCAAGGAAAATTGGGACAGACTCACAGATGGAGAGAAGGATGACAGCTAAGGTTAGCTGGGGGAGGTTAGGAGGTGGAGGGACTAAGCAAAAAGGAAAAAGGACTCATGGACATGGACAACAGTGGGGCGATTGTTGAGGGGAGGCAGAAAAGGGACTACATGGTAATGGCAAAATACAATAAAGATTAAAAAATAAATTCCCAATACGTATATCCTACAGGTAAATTATTTTTGGAATGACATTACTCAAGGCCAACCATCCTGATATTATTGCAGTAGCAATATACCCCAGACTGTTAGTGCTCCGACTGCATGCCTTTTCTCCCTGCTTTGGGCACATTGCTCTTTCCACAAAAGCCTGTGTTACAACCATAGCACCTTGCTCACAGAAAGACTACCAGCAGAGAGTTCATGCTAAATCTCAGGCATTATCTAGCTCATCTTCATAATGATAATATCTGAAAAAATCTCGCAGTACTACGTATAATAGCTGAATGGAAACAGCCTAAGTGTCCATCAGTAGAAGAATTGATTACAAAGCTGTGGAAAATTTACACAATGGAATACTACACAGCAGAAAGGAGGAGGAATTCCTACCATTTGTGACAGCATGGATGGAACTGGAGAATATTATGCTAAGTGATATAAGCCAGTCAGTGAAAGACAAATACCATATGATCTCACATATAAGAGGACTCTAATGTACAAAATAAACTAATGAGCAAAACAGAACCAGAGACATGGAAACAGGGAACAGACTGACTGCTTCTAGAGGAAAGGGGGGAGGGGAAGAATGGGGGAAAGAAGGGGAAGGGAGTAGGCAAAGAACAAGTGTGAATGACCCATGGACATGGACAACCAAGTGAGGATGGACTGTGGGAGCAGGGGATGGGGGGATGGAGGAGGGCAAAGGGGGAAAAATTAAAACAACTGTAATAGAATATACAAGAATTTTAAAAAGTCATCATGTTGAACATTACATCTCCAGAAATCATGTATCTTATAACTAGAAGTTTGCACCTTTTTACCACTTTTACCCAAATCCCACTGTCCCCACACCCTCAACCTCTGGCAGTCTCAAATCTGATCTGTGTTTCTATGAGCTTGGTTTTCTTAGGTTTTGGACTAAGTGAGAGCATACAGTATTTGCCTTTCCCTGTCTGACTTACTTCATTTAACACAGTGCCTTCAAGGTCCCTCCAAGTTGCAAATGGTAGGGTTCCACTCAATTTTAGGGCTGAATGGCATTTCATTGTGTCTATACATCATATTTTCTTCATCTATTCGTCCATCAATGGACACGGGTTGTTTCCATGTCTTAACTAGTGTAAACAATGTTGCCGTGAACATGGGGATGCAGGTATCTCTTTTGGACAGTGATTTTATTTTCTTCAAATATATACCTAGATGTGGAATTGTCACATCATATGGTAATTCTATTTTTAATTTTTTGAGGAAACTCCATACTTTTTTCTATAGTGGTTGCACAAATTTACATTCCCACCAACAGCAAACAAGGGTACCATTTTCTTCACATTCTCACCAGCATTTCTTCTTTTTTTCACCAGCATTTCTTATCTCTTATATTTTGACACTAGCCATTCTAAGATGTGTAGAGTGATATCTCATTTTTTGATATGGATTTCCATCATAATTAGTGATACTGAGCACATTTTAATGTACCCACTGGCCATTTGAATATCTTCTTTGGAAAAATGTCTCTTCAGGTCCTTTGCCCATTTTTAAGTTGGGTTATTTGTGGGGGGTTTGCTATGGAGTTTTGTGAGTTCCTTATATACTTTGGACATTAACCCCTTATCAGGTGTATGGGGTGCAAACATTTTCTCCCATTCTGCAGGTTGCCCTTTCGTTTTGTTGATAGTTTCCTTGCTGTGTAATTTTGGCTTGATGTAATTCCACCTGTTTATTTTTGTTTTTGTTTCTTAGGCCTTAGGTGTCACACTTAAAAAAATAATTTCCCAGACATGTGTCAAACGTTTTTTCCCTGTTTTCTTCCAGAATTTTTATGCTTCAGGTCTTACATTTAAGTATTTTGAGTAAATATTTGTGATATTTATAATAAGGGTCGAATTTCCTTCTTTACATGTGACCTGTGAAGAGGTATAGCTTCATTCTTTGCATGTGAATATGCAATTTTACCAGCACTTGTTGAAGAGACAGTCTGCTTCCCCACTGAGTGTTCTTGGCTCTCTGTCCAGCAGCATTTGACTGTGTGTGCGTGGGTTTATTTCTGGGCTCTGGGTTCAGTGCCATGGGTCTTTGTGTCTGTTTTTATGCCAGTGCAATAGAGGCATACTTCATTTTGTTGTTTTTCTCTTTACTGTAATTCATAGATGATGCATTTTCTACAAATTGAAGGTTTATGGCAATCCTGCAAAAGAGCAATTCTATAAGGTTGTTTTTCAATAACATTTGCTCACTTTGTGTCTCTGTGTCTCATTTTGGTGACTCTCACAATATTTTAACCTTTTCATTATTATTGGATTTGTTATGGTGATCTGTGATCAGTGATCTTTGATGTTATTATTTTAATCATTTTGGGGCACCATGAACCATACCCACATAAGGTGGCAAACTTAATAAATGTGTATCTTCTGACTGTCCCACCAACTGGCCATTCCCCCCTCTCCCTCTCCTTGGGACTCTCCATTTCCCGAGAAACAGCAATACTGAAATTTGGCCGATGCACAACCCTCCACTGGCCTGTCAGTGTTCAAGTGAAAGGAAGAGATGCACATCCCCCACTTTACATCAAACACCTGAAACATTTCAGTTTAGTTAGGAAGGTATGTCAAAAGCAAGATAGGCAGAAAGCTAGGACTCGCACCAAACAGCCAAGTTTTGAAGTAAAATGAAAAGTTCTTGAAGTAAAATAAAATTTTCTACTTCAGTAAACACAAAAATGATAAAGCAAAACAGCCTTATTGCTATTATGGAGAGAGTTTTGGTGACCTGTATAGAAAATCAAACCAACCACACTTTCCCTTAAGCCAAAGCCTAGTCCAGAGCAAAGTCCTAACTCTCATAAATTTTGTGAAGACTGAGGGAGGTGAGGAAGCTGCAGAAGAAAAGTTTGAAGCTAGCAGAGGTTGGTTCGTGAAGTTTAAAGAAAGAAGCTGCCCCACAACATTACAGTGAAAGGTGAAGCAGTAAGTGCTGATACAGAAGCTGCAGCAGCAAGTTTTCCAGAAGATCCAGCTGAAGTAATTAATGAAGGTGGCTACACTAAACGACAGGTTTTCAGTAGAAACAAAACTGCCTTATTTGGGAAGAAGATGCCATCTAGGACTTTCATAGCAAGAGAAGTTAACGAGTGGCTTTAAAACTTCACAGGACAGGCTAACAGAGATAATTTTGATGTCCTTTAGTTTTTTATTTTTTGTTGATTACTTGATTGCTCTGGCTAAAATCTCTAGTACTGTATTGAATAGGAGATGTGAGAGGGCATTCTTGTCTTTTTCCTAATCTTAGAGAAAAGTCTTCAACTTTTCACACTGAGTGTGATGTTGCCTGTGAATGTCCTATATGGCTTTTATTATAGTGAGGTATGTTCCTTCCACACCTAATTTGTTGAGAACTTTTTATCATGCATGGGCATTAAATTTTGTCAAATGCTTTTTTGCATCTATTAAGATGATCATATAATTTTTTAAAGATTTTATTTATTTATTTTTAGAGAGAGGAAGAGAGAGAGAGAGGGAGAGAAACATCAATGTGTGGTTGCCCCTTGTGCACCACTTCTGGGGACCTGGCCTGTAGCCCAGGCATGTGCCCTAGTCTGGGAATTGAACTGGTGACCGTTTGGTTCACAGGCCCGCCCTCAATCCACTGAGCCACACCAGCTAGGGCTGATCATATAATTTTTATATTTAATTCCATTAATGTGATGTCATCATTTTTATTGATTTACATACATTGAAACATCCTTGTATCTCAAGGATGAATTGTACTTGATCACTGCATATGGTTCATTTAATGTGCTGCTGACTTTGGTTTGCTAGTATTTTGTTAAGAATGTTTGCATCTATATTCATCTGAGATATTGGGCTATAATTGTTTTTTACTTGTAGTGTCTTTCTCTGGCTTTGGTATCAGGGTGATACAGCCTCATAAAATGGCATTTTAAGTGTGCCAAAATGTTCCATGTTTTATAAAGGGTTTGAAAATGATTGGCATTAATTCTTTAAATGTTTCATAGATTTCACCAGTAAAGCCATCTGGCCCAGGGTTTTTCCGTGTTGGAAATTTTTTTTTTTTACTAATTTAACCTTCTTACTTGTTATTTTTTCTCTTTCAAACCTGGTAGGTTGTATGCTTCTAGGAATTTATTCATTTCTTCCAAGTTGTTCAACTTGTTGGCATAGAGTTGTTTACAGTAGTCTCTTATGATTCTTTGTATTTCTGTGGTGTCATTGGTAATGTCTCCTCTTTTATTTTTAATTTTATTAGTTGGGTCTTCTTTTTTGGTCAGTTTGTCTAAAGGTTTTTCCATTTTTTTCTTTTTAAGGAACCAACTCTTAGTTTTATTAAACTTTTCTATTGTTTTCCTCTTCTCTTTCCATTTATTTCTCTCTAATCATTATATTTTCTTTCTTCTAATGTTGAGCTTAGTCTGTTTTTCTTCTAGTTACTTTAGGTGTAAAATAAGAGATTTTTCTACTTTCTTCATATATGCATTTATAGCTATAACCTTTCCTCTTAGTACTGTTTTTGCTGCATCCCATAAATTTTGGTACATTGTGTTTCCATTTTAATTTGTCTTAAGATACTTTTTTATTTCCCTTTCAAGTTCTTCTTTGATTCATTGTTTACTCTGAAGTATAATGCTTAATTTTTATGTGTTTGTGAGTTTTCCAGTTTTATTCCTGTAATTGATTTCTACCACACCATCATAGTAGAAAAGACACTTGGAATTATTTCAACATTTTTAAATCTGCTGAGACTTGTCTTATGGCCTAATTTATGATCTATCCTAGAGAAAGTTCCATGGACACTCGAGAAGTGTATTCTTCTATTATTGGATGAAATGTTCATTCTATATCTGTTAGGTCAATCTGCCCTACAGTTTTCAAATAAACTCTTTATTTATTCTCTTTTTGGAGGATTTATTCATGTTGAGAAGTGGGTACTAAAGACCACAACTCGTATTGTATTGCTGTTTTTTGTTCCTTTTATTTCTGTTAGCAGTTGGTTTAAAAGTTTTGGTGCTTTAATGTTGGATGCATAAGTATTTAAAATTTTTATACCTCCTTGATGGCTTGACCACTTTATCATTATATACTGAACTTCTTTGTCTCTTTTGACATTTTTAGCTTAAAGTCTATTTTGTCTAATAGAGGTATGGTTACCCCTGCTTTCCTCTGGTAGCGCTTGCTAGAGGTATTTATTTTTCCATTTCTTCGTTCTCAGTCAATATGTGTCACTTCTTTTCTACAGCATGGCACTGTACTTTCTGGGGGAGAGAACAGGAGGAGGGAGGGGAGAAACAATAGGATCCACTGGAGTCTCTGAAATGTAAGAGACTGGTACTGTAAGGATGGGATAAGATAGCCAAGTAGATTAGATGGAAGCTCTCTAAGATTCTTTTCTCAACTTGCTTCTATACTTAAGTGATATGACATATGTGTAATTGCCTAGCATATGGCATTCAGTAAGTGTCAGTTGTCTTTCTGAGGGGCGCTACCCACAGAGTAGGCTATACCCAGACATCCTTCTCCTTTCAGGAAATGAAGCTACCTAGAAAACCAGATAACTAAAAGTACAGCAAGGTTTGGGTAATGCAGTTGGCTAGCTGGCTCAGTGCAGGACCTTACTGTCTCCCTATCTTCCTTACTCTACTCTGCTAAGGTAGGAGTAAGAATAGAGTCTCCCAAGTGGCTTCCCTGAGGCTTGGCCAGCTTTACCTAGAAGATTCCATGTGGAGGGCTGTGGGTTGCCACTCTCTAGTGCACAATCCTCTCTTTTTGGCGATGATAATTGTAGAGAAAGAAGTGGACATACATGTGGATTTCGTAGACTATCTTCAGGATCTCAACAGCCTTACTGTGCTCAGTATCTTAGAAATCCACATTACTCACAGCTAGGACGTGTTACCCTTCCTGACGTCCTGCTTATTGTGTGTCAGAGTCAGGAATCACCTTGTAGATCAAGATGCCTAGCTGGGAGGCCTTTTTTTGTAGGATGTTAAATCCTGAATGAGTTCCAGAGAGCTACTTCAGTGTGATGATTTGGGGCAAAGACTGGGTCAACTCATTATTGTAGCCTGGGTGGTATACCCTCTCTTGCGGAGGAAGCCATGCTGGAGGATTCTCATAGGCAGGCACACAGTCCCCTGGGCAGTCTTCATAAGGAACCCAGTTGTTCGTCTCTGGCAAGGTCCTGCCAGCAGGCCTCTGCCAGCTCAGATTCTGCTCACCACCAATTCAGTCTGGGAACTGGAGTTTTTATGTGTGTCTTTAAAGTTAAAGTGAGTATTGTAGAGATCGTTGGATCTTTTTTATTTTTTTAAGTCCATTCAGCCATCTACATCTTTTGACTGAAGAATTTAATCCATTTATAATAACATAATTATTGATAGGTAAGATCT
Source organism: Desmodus rotundus (assembly GCF_022682495.2). Classification (NCBI taxonomy): domain Eukaryota; kingdom Metazoa; phylum Chordata; class Mammalia; order Chiroptera; family Phyllostomidae; genus Desmodus; species Desmodus rotundus. The sequence continues at coordinate 71,390,225 of NC_071389.1, read as the reverse complement.
TACCATTACCATTTTATTGTTTTCTGTTTTAAAGATTCATTACTCCTTTTATCTTGCTGTTAGGATATTGCTATAGGTCTTTTGCTATAGGATAACATTTTGTAACAGTGTGCATTGACTCCTTTATTATAATCTTTTTTGTGTAATTACTACATGTTTTTCCTTTGTGGTTAAAATGTTGCTTACATAAAATATCCTTTATTTGCAATATCCTGAATTACATTGATGACAACTTAACTGTGATAGAATTTCTAAACTTTAATTAGTTCTACTCTACTCACAGTTTAGGTTATTGATGTTATAATTAACATATTTTTATGTTGTGTATCCAAAAACAAATTATTGTATCTATGGTTATTATTAATATTTTTGTAACTTTTAAACTAGAGCTTTAAGTGAATTATATACCTCCATTACAATATTACAAAATCTAATTCTGACTATTTATTTCCTTTGACCAGTGAATTTTATACTTACATCTATGATTCTATAATGTTAATTAGTAATCTTTCATTTCTACTTGAAGAACTTTACTATTGTTTGTAAAGCAGTTCTAGTGGTAATAAACTCCCTCAGTTTTTGTTTGTTCACAAAGTCTTTATCTCTCTTTGTGAAAGGAAGCTTTGCTACTTTCAAAATACTCTCTTTGTCTTTGAATTTTGACAATGTAATTATAATATGTCTTGCTGTAGACCTTTTTGAGTTTAACCTATTGGGGATTCTTTAGGCCTCATGAATCTGGATGTCCTTATGCTCCCCATTTGGGAAGTTTTCAGCAACTGTTGCTTTAAATATACAGGGTTTGTCTGGAAAAAGTCTAGCCATTGCTAATATAATGAGAACAGTTTGCATGACATTAATGTAATCTGACAGCCCAGGAGAGTGGACTGGGATGTGCATGTGTCAACAATGACAACTTCACTGTACTAGCCAGTGGGGATGCTAAACGCCATGGAGTGATCATGTGTACTGCATGGCCATCACATTCAAAATGACTGAGTGAGTAGAGCAATGAGTCTACATCAAATTTTGCATTAAGCTTGAACATTACTCCATGGAAACTATTTGGATGATTCAGAAGGCTGCAGCTATGGACAACTGGTGACTGGAAGCTTCATCACAACAATGTGCCTACTCATACATCACATCTCATGCAGAGTTTTTTGGTGAAACATCAAATCACCCAGGTAACTCAGTCACCCTACAGCCCAGATTTGCCATTCTGTGACTTCTGGTTTTCCCAAAACTAAAATCGCCTTTGAGAGGGATGAGATTTCAGATCACCAATGAGTTTCAGGAAAATACGACAGGGCAGCTGATGGTGATTGGGAGAACAGTGTGAGTCTCAAAGTGCCTACTTTTAAGGGGACTGAGGCATCATTATCATATATACAACGTTGCTTGTATCTTGTAGCTTCTTCAATAAATGTCTCTATTTTTCATATTACACAGCTGGATACATTCTGGACAGACCTCATATATCCTTTTTTTCTTTCTCTTCTCCTTCTGGGATCCCCATAATACATATATTATTTCCTTTTATGGTTGCCTACTAGTTCTATGGGGATTCTTTACCCTTTGTTTCATTATTTATTTATTTATTTATTTTCATTTTGCTTCTCTGAGTAGATAATTTAAATGACTTATCTTCTAATTCACTGATTCTCTCTTCAGATTAGTCAAGTATGCTTTTGAAGCTCTTTACTGATTTATTCTGTTCAGCCCTTGTATTTTTTAGCTCTAGAATTTCTGTTTGACTTTGTGGAATTTCTCATTTTGTTCATGCATTGCTTTTTAAATTTTATCTATTTGTCTGTGTGTTCTTGGAGTTCACTAAAATACTCTAAGAGGATTCTCTTGTCAGGTTGCCTAGTAGGGCAGGTCTGGGTACTAATCTTTAGAGTAGGTGGTTCTATGTGTTAGCTTCAATGACCAGTTGGAGTAGTAGAACATTCCACATGTCTGGTATGGCTAGCTGTTTGGTGACCTGAAATAGGCAGATCTGTGTGCTGAGTTGTTAGGCCAGATGGGCCAACTGACGTTGCTCTACAGATAGGCAGAGCCATCGGCTTAGCTCTCTGCTCACATGTCAGTGTAAGTGTGTCTATAGGATGTTGCATTTAGCTTTCTACATATTCTGGTTAAGTTTCCTGGTTGGGCAGCTTTGAGTGCTGTATTCAGCAGTGGTTGGGGCTACACATTAGTTTCCTTGCTTGGCTGGGACCACAGAACAAGCTCCAATACTGGCAAGACTTACTGATTGGGTACAAAGTCATACAGAAATGTATACCAAGCTCCTTGGCCAGATGGGGCCACTGACCTAGCTCTATATGGGCAGAAATACTGGCCAGACTCTCTGTTTGAATCCCACTGAACCATGAAGTGTCTTGGGTGCCCTGGCCAAGTTTCCTCATCAGGTAGGAATAAGGGCAGCACTCAATAGTAGGAAGGGCTATGAATTAGCTTCCCCATCTGGAAGATTCCTGTTCCCAACAGAACAGGATCCCAAGCTGGCAAGACTCATTGGTGGAGGTCACAAATAAGGCAGAACTGTGCAACAAGCTCCCTGACTAGATGGGTCATTGCTTTTGCACTGTAGAAGGTCAGAGTCACTGGATGAGCTGTCTGATCAAGTGCTACTGCACAGCTTATAAGGTGCTCCTGATAGGCTTTCTAACTGGATGGGTACAGGGATTAATGTTGGCAGTGTGTGGGGCTATGAATTAGCCTCCCTGACCAGGTGGGGCAGCAGAGCAGGCTCTATGGCAACAAGACTTGTTTTAGGGGATTCCCAGCTCAGGCAGAATTATATACAAAATTCCATAGCCAGGTGGGTCTGCCAACTTGGCTTTGCAGAAGGGCAGAACTGCTGGCCAGGCTTTCTGCTCAAGTGTGGCTGGGCTACACAACTTCCTGGGTATCTGTCCAGGTTTCCTGGTTGGTCAGGAGTGAGGGTGGCAAAACTATGAATTAGACTCCCTGCCTGGGTGGCATGGCAGATCAGGCTTCAAAGCCAGCAAGGCTCATTATGTGAGGTCTCAAATTGGACAGAAGTGTGTTCCGAGTTACCTGGCCAGAAAGGGCCACTGTCCTGGCTCTGAAGATGGGTAGCACTGCCCACTTACTGCTGCTGGGCTGCGGAGCTTCTGAGGTACTCTGGCAAGGCTCCTGTCAGGCAGAGCTGGGGTTACATTCAACAGTAGGCGGGTCTATGAAGTAATGTCCTGCTCAGGGTGGAGGGTAAGAGAATAGGATCGAAGGCCAACAAGACTTGGCATTTGGGGTCCCAAATCAAGCAGTACTGTACACCAAGTTCCCCATCTGGACAGGACTTTCATCTTGGCTCTGAAGGTGGGAAAAGCTGCTCTTTGGGATTTCTACTTGGATGCTTCCATGAGAAGGAACTAAGTCTGCCAAGATTCAAGTTCTGGTTGCTGGATATAAGCCCTGCCCCTCTTCATCACAATCTGACCTCCAGTAGTCAGCCCAACACATTCTCCCCACAATCTTCGTGAGGTAAGATCTAAATGAGCTTCCCAGGAAGTGACACACAATGCTGAGGGAGCTGGATGTCCGCCTTGGACTCTCTGTTTCCCCCCGGGGAAAGTGTAGGCCCAAAGGGCCCTCTCCGTGTGATGCCGTGGCATTACAATGGTGATGCAATCAGAGTGCAGTCGGTCCTATTACCTTCTAATGTAGTCTTTCTTGGCCTCTGGGATCCGGGGAGGTGCTTCAGCCTCATTCATGTGTTTCAGGGTTTTCAAAATGATGTCTTGTCTATGGATAGTTGTTAGTTGAACTTTCCGTGAGGGGAAGTGAGATCAGACAGGACCTATGTTGCCATCTTGATGCTGGTAGAACTTCATTAGTTTTTAAAGATAAAATGTAGGATTAAGATTGGTTTTAAAGAGAGAAATTCAAAGACAGAGACTCAAAAGAAAAGAAAATGAAGAGAAAAAAATCACTTTCTTTTTTTTTAAAGAGTCTATTTAATAATCTTAGAGATTTAGAGTTATAAAGGAGGTTTTATAATAATAAATTTCTTTTTTAATATTCTCACAATAAGTAGGAGAGTTTAGACAAGAGGGCCCAAAAGAAGTGCTTTTCAATTTCAGAACTGGTATTTTTCAATGATCTCTAAAAGATCCTAGAAAACTTTCTTCCACATTTTTAGTTTAGTTTATAAAACTTGATCATTTTCCCTTAGACCTTTTGCACAGAAAAAAAGTCCTAAAACTTTAGTGTGCACATCCTTTATCTTACTCAGAACACTGGTCTCTAGAACCTCACTTTAGATTTTAGCACATACACACAAAGACACACACACACTGACTGGTTTTCCCAAGACTGGGAGTATTCTGGTAGAACCTTAGCTTCTTTTCACCTAACGCGAAAAGTTGCCTTCTAGCATGTTTGACTATCTTTTGCTCCTCTGTAACTATTTCAATTAATAAAGAAACACATATATTTTCTTCTGAGTGATTTCTATTCAGAGTTTTTAAGCCTTTTGTATATTGTACGTGGTGTCATCAAATTTTTTATTACTTTTAACAGAGTTCAAGGGTCTGGCCAATAAGTGGCCTACAAATTCCTCCTGTCACAGAAGTTAAACACAGACACAGATACACAGCAAAAATCACACAAGCATACACACAGAGGCAAACATATTGAGCTTACTTGCAAGAGCTTAGGTCTCCAAGTCAGCCAGCCCCCAGGAGCCCTGTCTCTGCTGAGTGCTTCTCTGCCTGCCTTCCTGCACCACGGTCAGATGGCGCACACCCTCAGCAGATGAGCGGAACACGGGGTAATCCGCCACATCATGTCAGACCCAAATGTCTAAGAACAGAGAAACAAAACAAAACTTGTTCCTTTTGCTTCTGTTCCCTTCCTATTAAATTCTAACAAACACCTGCTATATTATGAGACAAGATATTTGAGGGATGGCTTTCTATAGTCTCTAGGAGAGTAAGGCCAACCCAGTGAGAAAAGAGAATCTATACTAGATTAGACCATAACTCGACAGCTTTCAGGTGTTGAGAGAACACTGATGAGACCCTTGCACATTTTCAAATGGCCTTGAACATGCAACAGTCAACAATCTCCTTACCTATACCCTCCCCTGACCCACCATTTTACATAGATTAGAATGATTTCATGAAACCTTTCATTCCTTAGCAGTGTTCATTAAATGAAAGAATGAATGGCTTGGATTCTAGACCCGCATTACTAGATAATTGAATGTGTGATAATTGTCAAATAATTTATCCCGTTACCCTGTTTAAGCCAAAGGGATTAACTAGCTGACTC